>NC_090661.1:79931255-80016255 GCF_013368605.1 Nyctibius grandis | reverse complement strand
GTAACGCAGTCACTGCTATCAGTGGTGATGCACAGGCTGGTAAAGGGGCAGGTGTTTTTTCATCTTTAAAAAGACAATGTGAACACAGCCAAAGAGAACCATGATGTGTGTTTGGCTGTCTGCTGTCTCTGTCTTGTTAGTACAGAGGTGTATACTCCTACCAAGTGCTCGTAATGACACTGACTGCTGTATTTGAGGAAGAAAGGAAAACCATCTTTTACATTTTTTATTATTGTGAGAATTACCTGTGGGTCTTTAGACTGTGGAAGGGCCAGACTTTAACACCATGAGCTTGTAAGGGTACAATACAATATAACTTGGCAATTCAGCCTCTCTAGTGAACCAGTCTCGGAACAAGCTGGCTTAGAGACGTATCATGACATACTCAGAGAAATGTATGCTTTAATTATACATATCAATAATAATTTTCAGTTAAAATTTAAAATTACATATTTCATTATATGTACATATATTATTATATATTTTATATATATGACTAAAATAAGCATAATTGCCAGAAGTGGCTGCTATAGTAAAACAAACAAGCAAATCTGTGATTGCTAGTACTGTTTCAGATATGTTTCAATTTTCTGTGTGACAATTGCTGTGTACAGAAAGTCTTTCTTAGACTACAATGCTTACTCTGACCTATTATAATTTATCAGAACTGATATCCAGGCTGTGCTGCACAGCACACTATGGACATTTTGATATTCTGACCCCATCTCTGAATTATGACATTTGATTCCTGATAGATTCCGTTTACTTCCAGTAGAGAAAGACTCTACTTTGCCAAAAGCAATAAGAAGTTGCTTCATGTTCAGTACTAAAACAAGACAAGTTAACCTCTGAACTTTGAAAATTAGTTCTCCAAAAATGTGAAAGGTACTAATAAAGATGGATTTGATGGATAAAAATGCATAGAATATGGGATCTGGTTAATTTATTAAATATTCATAATAATGATTAAGAGAAAGCAGCCCATTCCTCTGCATCAATTTGCCAGTTATATATAACAACAAAAGACATCTGCCAATACAAAAGGAAATGGGCATTTTTTTTAATTGTGTATTAGCATACAAAGTGTATATAGGAGAGAATCTGCTCTAAAGGCTTCCCCAAGGAGAGAAAACAATGTAGAGCAAAGTAGTAGTAAAACCCTGTGTTATGTATTCATCTGAATAATTCTATGTTAGGAAAGTAAATTTAAGTTTTGTTCCCAGTTACAACAAAGATAGAAGATACTACAGACGTACCATATGATAGATAAAACCTTTTTTTATATTCCTGAAAGAAGGGGTGAGGGGAAAGTGTGTGGGTTTTTTTTCACAACTGGTGCTACTGAGCCCAGCTTATTAAAAGTGTTTCAGTTTGCTATGGATCGAGGAGGCCATGTTAGTCTGTTTCTTGGTGAACAGCCGTTAACACATTTGCAGTTAACACAGACTGAAACCAGAGAATAGATGGCTTGGTTTAAGTGAGATGAATCTCTTTAAAGTATTGTGCTGGTTTTGGCTGGGATAGAGTTCATTTTCTTCATAGTAGCTAGGATGGGGCTGTTTTGAATTTGTGCTGAAAACAGTGTTTATAACGCGGAGGTGTTTTAGTTATTGCTGAGCAGGGCTTACACAGAGTCAGGGCCTTTTCTTCACCTCGCATCCACCCCACCAGTGAGTAGGCTGAGGGTGCACAAGAAGCTGGGAGGGGACACAGCTGGGACAGCTGACCCCAACTGACCAAAGGGACATTCCATACCATATGGTGTCATGCTCAGCATACAAAGCTGGGGGAAGAAGAAGGAATTGGGGGATGTTCGGAGTGATGGCGTTTGTCTTCCCAAGTAACTGTTAGGTGTGATGGAGCCCTGCCTTCCTGGGGATGGCTGAACAACTGCCTGCCCATGGGAAATAGTGAATGAATTCCTTGTTTTGCTTTGTTGGCGTGCGCGGCTTTTGCTTTATCTGTTAAACTGTCTTTATCTCAACCAGTGAGTTTTCTCACTTTTACTCTTGATTTTCTCCCCCACCCCAACCGGGGGGAAATGAGCCAGTGGCTGTGTGGTGCTTAGTCACCAGCTGGGGTTAAACCATGACAAGTCTACATAAATTAGACTTCTGTTTTTAGTGTCTTGTCTGAGTGTACCATGCAATAAACAGTGTGGTAATTATTTAGTTGTCTTTGAGAATGAAGATGTGAATGAACTCTTGACTGGTTTTGAACATAACCGAGCAAAACTAGTAGTTATATCTGGTCTGATATTTTGACCTGTATGACATCTGCATTAGAGCTGGAAATCCAGTTGTCACCTATATAACTTTTTTTCTTTTTTTGGAGGGACAATTCTTCTTCCAAATGAATCTCCCCTACCTACGTTCAGCTGATAATGTCACTTAGGATGGCTCTGATGGATGCATGACAGTTAATGGACTTGGTTCTGTCCCTAAACACCGTAGAAGGGCTAACAGAATAGGATATTTGGGATCTGTCTTAACAACCGAAGCACACGCTCCAGAATGTCAATATTAACTCCATTAAAAATGTGTTTTTTCTAAGATGTTAAACAGTGAATAGTGGAAGCTGAGATAGGCTTTGTTTCCATCCCAGCTAGAGGGAAAAGCTCTCTTGACAAAAGGAAGGAGCAGACAACTGAGCTACAACTGAGGTGGCTGTCCAGATCCCAAAGCTAATTCCATGTTTATGTGTGCTCTAATTCTAATTTTTAGAATTACTACTTTAAAATTAGTTATTTTAACCTGCACTTTTGTCAAGGTACTTGCAGTTTTGCAGGTATCAGTTTTTACCATGTCCAAAATAAACATTGTTCATCATGAACTGGGAACATCTTGGACAGTGAAGACTGAAAATCACTCATCTTTCAAAAAAATTTAAATTTAATCCTCTGTATTTCCCCACATAAAAACCCCCAAACCATTCTTGTTTTCCTCTTTCTCACAAATCCAGCCACCAAAAATTTCTGATAGAAGACCTTGATTCAGATTTGAAAGTTATTTCTTCCATTAGAAATAGTAGGATTCATTTTTATTCAAATATGTTGTTTGTCCACACCAGGGAGTAGAAAACAGTAACTTTCATGCAGGGAGGAGTTCTTAATTTTAGCTGTGCTCTGATGGTGTTCAGCTGCAATATCTCCATAATTTTTAAGAATCTGGAAAGTTGTTCTAGTTGTGAAAACCTGGCGGTGACACATGGATACTAGAAAAGCTTTTTCCTAGTTGAAAGCCTGACAAAACTATTTTCTGTTACTTCCCCTCCTTCTATTTTTGGCCTTTTTTTCTTCCTGCGTATACCGTTGGTAGCTCTGTGTGAAGGTAAGGGTGGAAGTGGGACAAGGTGCATTTTTGTAGTAGAGCTGCTTTGAACCACTTGAGAGGAAATTTCTCTTACCTACGAATTTCCTCATATCTTCATCAACATCTGTGTCAGGGTGATTCTAACAGCATTGGTTAGATGATTACATTGTAGTCTCTTAGAGGTGTTAAGGGTTTATTTAGTGCTTGTAGATTGATGGCTAATGGGCTTTGTGGGGCTGTTTAAATGAAAGTTTCCCACAATGTGATACTAAAATGGAGGCGTTGAGTGAAGCTTTTATCACTCTTTCACCAGTCTCATCAAGAGTTTCCTTTTCCTCACTGGAAATGGAATTTCATGCTGCGTATTTCTAATCCAAGCGTTACATCAATCAGCAATCTAGTAGAAGTTACTGGTTCTGACAAAAAGAGCATTTTACATGCTATGAAGTGGTTTTCTAGTCTGGCATTTTTGTCTATCCCAGACCCTATGGAAACTACTTAAACTGGAACTTGCCTTCGATTTACTATGCTCAACTTTTATAACTTGATATCAGACACGTTTTCACAGCTGGTTCTCAATGCCTTTCCCGCAATTAGAGAGATTACATGCAGGATATGTTTGACAAGTGGGCAGTATCCAAAGTCCATGTTCCTTGTGTGGCATTTTAATGCCAGAGTAAATAAATCAGCAATGAGTGCAGTTGCCAACCCCAGCAAAAAGGAATACGTGCTTATTGTACAGCACATTTGTGTTGTCAGCAAATCTCAGTGCACTTGGCAAGGAAGTCTGTGCGCATTTAAAAATGAGGAAAATGAGGTACTAAGGGTTGAATTGTCTTAATATAACAGGCTACAGTTGCAATCCAGTCGCCTGTGTTTGGAGTAACATTAGACAACGTTATCTCCCTTTAAAAAAAAAAAAAAAATAAAAAAATCAATTGCATTTGGTAGTCTTTGCACACATGGAAGAAAACTCCGTAAGCTTAAGACATTTTTGTGAACTTCCCAATTATTATTTGGACATTGGAACTATGGAAAAAAACGGAGCACTTCAGGAAGTGGTACTGACGTGTTATTACTGATCTTCTGTTTGCAATTGGGACAACACCCTAGCATGCAGGTAGGGAGCATTGCCATCATGTCGATACCTTATTATACTGAAGTTCTGACTAGATCTATGTCCCCTGTAGTACTTTGTGAAAAAGTAGTAGTAAGTGTCAATTCTGATGCTGATTCTGTGAAAAAGCAGTCATGTAAATTCTGATTCTTAGCCAAATTCAAAGTTTGATAATCACTTCTTACTTGAAGTGAGAAGTGGCCACTGAGAAGTGGCAGCTGAATTTCAGCAATGGCCCAAGAAACTGGAGTTTAGCTAAGACATCAGAGCAAATCTAATCTGCCTTGCTGGTAGACCAAGAGCAATGTTAATAAAACCGTTTTGCAAATATTCTTGAATTGACTTATTGGTTAAAATTTTGGAAGTGTCGTGGAGAAGGGTTTCATGACACATGTGCTTATTGTATATTGCACCTTTTTTGATTTAAAGATCCTTGATGTTAGTTTGGTTTGATGTTTTAAGAAATTGTGATTATGCAGAAAGCCAAATCTCGGAAGATAATGGCTGTTAACGATTATTTCTATAGGGAAAATAGTAATATGTATAAGTCTTATTCAGGATTTAACCATGACTTTGATATTGTAGGACAAGAGTACGTGGCAGTTAAATGTTAATTTGTTTCTATTTTTTAAAAAAATTATTTTGCTATTGTGTTTTGTTCCTTTTTTTTTTTTTTTAAAGAAATGGGGAATTGTGAGGGGTTTTTTTTTAATCGTATAAAATATATTTTGAATATGGAATGTGGGACTGAACTAAGTTTTTGCTTTCTGTATGTCATTTCCAATGTTGACCAGAAGATTTGATGCACTAGTTAATGTACATAATTCCTAATTCAGTAAGGTGGTCAGCGTTCATAATGCCAGTGTGAGTTGTAACTTTTTTCAGGATCAGGTCACAGATTTATCAGTGCAGCCTCAGTTATTACAGTATTTTCAAGAGGGAAGTAAAAAAAAGTTTATGAAAACATTCTGAGGTTTTGTTAAAAGTAGAATTTCACTCACACCTCTAAATTTCTCTTTCTGTTGTCAGCAGACAGCAGTCACAGTATCTTGATAATCGTGATTGATGGCAAAATATGAGAATTGTAAAAAGGGCATTGAACATTACATCTAAAACAATCATTTTATGATTTTATTTTTGTAAGTACAATAATAAGTTAGAGAAGCACCTGTTTCCCTGTAGGTCTTACATTTCTTTTTTGCATTATATAGGATGGTGTAGGTGTACCTATAAATGTTTTTTTTGATCATAAACCTAAGGTACTGAAAGTAGTCTGCATGTTCAGTCTCAGTTCAGTCTTTATGATATTTTGCCAATGTTTTACTGTTTTTCAAATTTCCTTTTAAATGGCTAATTTCTTGTCAAACTCCAGGGCTTAAATGACAAGCAAGGAGCTGAGAACAATAGCAAAAAGAATCTGAGTCATATTTTCCATGAAAGAGCATTATGTGTTCTTGAAAAGTAAAACACATCAATTATATTGTAAGTAAATAAAACACATATTTGGGGAAGGAGAAATGGCTATTGGGTTTCATGTCAGCAAAATTTCTATACAGAATGGGATAGAAAACACCAAAGAAAGCATTTTTTTTTCCAGTCGGTCCTGTGCATGAAATTTACTATAAATTATTTTTAGGAAAAAAGAAATAAAGCTGTATGAGTTTGAGTGCTGTACAATGGCCATGGGCTTTTTCCATTTATATGAAGCAATCGCCTATTGAACTTTGAAAATTGGCATATTCCAGTAGCTGGTGCGTGTGCCTGTTAAACAGCAATATTTGAGGCTGAATAAACATCACTTGCACTCCATTACTGCTACACTGTCTATACTGATGGCTATAGTCTTGTTTGTTTACAGGCATCTATATACAGTATCTGTCTTCTACGTTTTTTGACAGCTATATGAGGCAAAAGGGCTATTTTTGCTATATATGATGATGAATTGTGTGAGAGTTCAGCTGTCTGTTTTTTAAAAATGCTTGCAAGTGGCATAACTATGTAGGCAAATTGTTTAATGTGAATACAGTCATACTATAAAAAAGAAGTCTTGCTCGGCACATAACTTATTCTGATAAAAGTTGTTTCTGCAAAAGATCTCTTACTGATACAAGCTGTGTGTACAGAAGAAAGTTGATTCTAGGGGTGATATTCTGGCACCTATACTGGCAAACCCCTTCATATCTGTTTCATGTATCAGGAGAGCTGTCATGTTGCCCACCAGTGTGCGGTAATTATTAAATGTGGGTCCTGTGGAGACTGGTGCTGTGAAGGGAGGCACCTTCTAGATGATATCTGGTAACAGTTATGGTCTAGGATTTTCAGAGGGCTCAGAGATATCTACCTACTCCTTTAGGGATGAGAAGTGAAGATAGTGGGGAGAAACCAGCAGATTCCAGTAGATTTTTTGAAGAATGCTGCTAAGTGAAGGAGTAGAAATTAATCTTTTCCATTCAGAATAGGTCTTAAAAGTGTCTCTGGCCACAAATTTAAAATGTGCTATAGTGTTATCCAGAAATAACTTGAAAAACTTGTCTTTTCCATTTGTTTGAAATGAACATTGTGCACAGCTTCAACACAGGGCATAGATTCTCTGTTGTAATGGGAATGGGTTGTAGCAGTTACTTTGTCTCTTTGTGACATAATCTTTCTTGGAGCTTTGTCTGGTTTCAGTCCCTACTCTGGGTGAAAATTGAGGAGTTTGTGAAACTCATGTTGTGAGATTAGATAATAGGTTTATCTGCAAGATGATATAAAAATATATTCTACTTTTAATAGCACATGTGCATCCCATCTGGCTTGGGTTGGGCTATAACATAGGGGACTGAATTGTGTGTATTCCAGGTTAAAAGATGTGTGGCTCCAGGAAAATCTTGCTGTTTTCAGTTTCTTAGCTTCTTTGCTTGGGACCGTTTGTAGAAATGCAAAAAAATGCACTCTTCAAAGGACCTTGTTGTTTCTATAAACAACTCCCCTATTTCTTAGGAAACTGCACGGTGGCGTTTTACTTTATAATCACAGAATCACAGAATGTTAGGGATTGGAAGGGACCTCGAAAGATCATCTAGTCCAATCCCCCTGCCGGAGCAGGATTGCCTAAACCATATTACACAGGAACGCGTCCAGGCGGGTTTTGAATGTCTCCAGAGAAGGAGACTCCACAACCTCTCTGGGCAGCCTGTTCCAGTGTTCGGTTACCCTCACCGTAAAGAAGTTTTTCCTCATATTTATGTGGAACCTCCTGTGTTCCAGCTTGCACCCATTGCCCCTTGTCCTGTCAAGGGATGTCACTGAGAAGAGCCTGGCTCCATCCTCTTGACACTTGCCCTTTACATATTTATAAACATTAATGAGGTCACCCCTCAGTCTCCTCTTCTCCAAGCTAAAGAGACCCAGCTCCCTCAGCCTCTCCTCATAAGGGAGATGTTCCACCCCCTTAATCATCTTTGTGGCTCTGCACTGGACTCTCTCTCGCAGTTCCCTGTCCTTGTTGAACTGAGGGGCCCAGAACTGGACACAATATTCCAGATGCGGCCTCACCAGGGCAGAGTAATAGTTAAATACAAGAAATGCTAACATTACTAATGACAGATACACAGTTGAAAAAATTAATATTAAGTGAGTGAATACAAAAGGTGAGTCTAAGACACATGAATCACTGAAAGTTCTTTGGTACAAAAATTACTCATAAAGTTGTTTAAAGACATGAACAGAAGGGTTGGGGAGAAAGGAGACTTGTTTTATATCGCTATTTGATTTTATATTCAAATTGTAGAAATCTGGTTTGATGGTCGTTCTTTGAACATGGAATCATGGGAAATATTTTGTTTTCCCTGAGAGCCAAGGCGATGTATTTATTTCAAGTTTTATTAAATGAGTTATAAATTTTCCTAGCAATTTACTCATAGCTCAAGAGGTTTAATTTGCATGTGTTGCCTTTTACAATATGCTTTTCGTAATGTTGCAGATGCTTCTTCCCTAGCTTCAGTAAACAACAGGCAGTTGGCCAGGTTTTTGACTGAACGTTTGCCAACTCTGGGAAATATTAGTTAACTCTCTAGTGGCCACTGAATGATTTTTAGCCGACTCTATCCGAAAGAATCTGTGAAGATTAAAAATAATACAAAGTAAAAAATAAGATACAAACCCAGTAATTTGCTGGACTAACACAGGAAAAGAGGTTTCTTTCTGCATTATAATAATTTCAGATTTTTTTTTAACATTCTTTTCAAAAATGGGTTGTTTTCAGAAATGTATTTGAAAATTGATGATGATCATAATAATATTAAGCATTTCTTCCTTCAGATTAGTGAAGATTCTTTAGTCTTGGAGGCACTCAAATACAATGAGGTTTACCCCTAGTGTTATGTTCTAATTTTGAAAAGCCCACAAGGAGAGGTTTTTTCCTCAACACAGTAATCCACTCCATATCAGGGATATTTTGCAGGTGGGATGGCAGGTTGTTTCATCAGCAATGGAGGTAACAAGGTCTGGTTTCCTGTGGATTTATGCCCTAGAGCTGACAATGCAGTATTGCTTGGCTCCCATCTCTGTGTCCCCTGTGGTGCTTTCAGCTTTCTTACAGGATTCTTACGTACTTTTTGGGGCTGTCTCTTGAGCAAGTCATGTCATATTCTCTTCCAGTCTGGAGCCTATGTGCTTGCTGATTTTTTAGTTGCTGCCAGTGTAATGTATGGTGACCAAATTTATGTTTATTCCTGTTGCTGAGAGAATCAGTAGTGTTTCACTCTTTCTTATTCAGCCTCTCATCATTGTGATATTTCTAGGAATGTAATGTGATTTCAGACTTGGTTGAAGTTGGTGAATTTGTTCCAAAGCTATGATTCAGAAGTTATATGCAAGGATGGCTTGTCAGCACACTTGCATAAGGACATAAGGAAATGAGGCCAGTCATGAATAAAAAAGAAATGTCAAATATCTTCGGTATCTTGATGACATGCACTTGGAAATAATTACAGACGGTCCCATGATTAAATGCTGTCCTGTCCATGTAAGCAGGGCAAAAGGACAGGCTGAAGGAATGAGCTGAGGTTGAATTACCTGACTTGACATTCGCTCCTCTTGAAAAACTTGTATGTGTGGGTCTGTGAACACATTTTGGATAACTGTTTTGAACAGATGATCATAAATGATGCATGGTGCAACATCCATTGAAAGGGGATGAGACTTAACAGGTGGAAAATTCTGAATCCTTTTGGTATTTATGCAGGTTACTCAAGGCTCTTTCTTTGGGCGTCTGAGTATACTTGTGTTTTTATTGTTGGTACTTTTTGCTCCACAAATGCTCTGATGATCTGTGGCTAGCTTTGGGATGAAATTAAATACAGTGAAGATAACACATCAACCAGTGATTCTTCATTCCTGATCCACTGCTATGTTCCTCAGAATCATTTAATCATATTACCACTTCCCTATTGTTCCTCATTTGTGCAGAAGTATTACACTCAATACCTTATGAGTATAATGGACTAGGAGAAATGAAATATTCTGGAGAGCAGATGATTGCTTGTACATACCCTTCTAAACTTTTTTTCAAGCTGTAAGGCAAAGCAGTGTCTATCAAAAAAGAAAAAAAAGTTGTGATTTTACAAGTTTAGTGTTAGAAAAGTTACCTTGTAGTTTCTCAAGCAAATTTAAAGTGAGGCTCGAGTGGTGCCACTGTTAGGATCCAAAGAAGATGAATATCGGATGATTTGTTCTGTCTTTCGTACTAGAAACATGGCGCATTGCTGGTGTGATGTCATAAACCTGATGTCTTAGTGCATCCTGCAGGAATTATGTGGCCTTTTACTTTTCTAACAAATAGCACCTATGACCCATTGAATTTCACTTAGACTGGATGAATCTGTTTTCCCCAACATTTCTCATTTTCTGCTTCTCTCTGTCTTTTCCCTTACATGATACTGGGGAGGGAGGAGTGTTGCTCAGCAACCAGTTGGAAACTGTCAGTACAGGTGTAAATATTAAACCTTTTCAACCATGGTGAGTTTATGGTAGAAAACGGAAGTGTTCCGATTTTTCCTCATGAAAATTGAGGCAAAGTGGTAATGTAAATCCTTTTTGATAATCAGGACAAAGTTGGGACCTCAGTTTCTCTGAGTTCGACTCCTGTACATGGACAAGGAAACTTTTTCTTCTATGGTAACTAAGCGGATGCCCATGCAGAGGCCGATGGACCTCCAGTATGGTATTTTGTGTGTGGGTTTTTGGTTTGGGGTTTTATTTGCTTTTTTATTTTTGTTGTTTTGTTTTGGTTTAAATTGTGTTAGAGCCCAAGACTCTAAGTTTGGAGACTGGTACTAACTCAGTCATGTATTATCACTACTTACTACAGAAATAGAAGTGGGGTTTTTTTCCTAAATGTTTTTAATGTGCTTTATAATTTTTAGATGGAAGACAGCAGAAAGTACAGTGCATCAATACTTGTTACCCGACTGCAGAAATTATCTAAGAACAGTGAACTCCACTATAGTGGTTTAATGCTGCTGCTGAAGAGGTAGAAAATATGTGCCATCGCACATGGTTTGAAAAATGTAGGTATGTATTACTTTAAGTGAATGACTGGTTTCAGTAAGTGTTTCCATTATAATACTCATTAAGTCTAATCTTAAGAGAAGTAGAGGGACTTGAACCATAGGTTTCAAGCAAGCAACTGAAAAGTGTGTCCCACAGTATGCATTTATTTAGTAATATTGTGTTAGTTGCTAGAAGACTCAGTCAAGACCAAGGCCTGTGTTTACCTAGGCACCAAATGTTTTGTGCCCCATAAGGTGAGGAGAGTGTGTGAGCCGTAAAATACCTTCCTAAAGACCGTTTATTAATCATTTAATACCAGCAGTAGAAGCCTGGCCTCTGGCTTTCAGTGTGTCCCAGTTGCCCAGCCCATGTTTCTCTGTTCAGGCAGCATCATACCATTTGGGGCTGTCTGCCCCATGGATGGGCATGGGTTATTGATCTCAAGTGTTACTGATTGCCCAAAAGTGTAAGCTGGAAAATAACTGGAAAAAACATGTTGGTCTGCTAGCTTCAAATCTGACTGGAAGTTGTTCCTGGAATGCAGGAATGGGAGATAAAAATTTGCTTGTATTTGCCAAATGTTTAATGTAACAACTGGTGCAGTCTGTATTGTTTCTAAGATGATCAGAAGGTGCAAAACCACTTCTTAACTCAAAAATAATATATATATTTTAGAAATGAATCTTATTGCATAAAATACGTATTTCTAAAAATATTTTCTGTATATAACACTTCAAGTGTGTGGCTCAGGCTGCATATTTCACTGAAAGTCTATTCACAACCATCAACACTTTACTAAAATAACAATTAGATGCAGTTTAGAATTCTAGTCTGCTTCTGTCCTGCAGTTGTGCACATGTTTAACTGCATGTATGTGACTAATCTCTTTGAAGCAATTGAGAATTACTCTAATAAGTAGAAGTTTAGAACACACATGGCTTTATCGTGGCTTTGTTGACTTAAATTATTTAATGGTTTCGCTTAAGAAAAATTCATGGGCAGCCTGAATTCTACCTAGGAGCCCATTTACAATGTTTCTGACTGTCTCTGGTTATTCAGAGGAAACTTGCCAAAAGGAAATGCAACCCTCAAGTGCTTAAGCTGTCTGAACACGGATGCTGCCTCCTTAGAAATCTATCAGGGTCTTGCTTTTGAACTTTTTCATATTTTCCACGAGGTTTTAATGGAAGTAAGATTAGTATTTCTCTATACACCTTAAATTTGAAAATGCTTTATAGATATGTGCGAGGTGTCTGTACTGAAACCATAGTTTAGTTTAAAAATAAAAAGTTTTCCTTCTACCCTCTCAAACAATCTTGGGAGTTGTAATGTAATACTTTCCCCTTGGGTGTCATTTGCAAAATATCGGTAATGAATCTTAAGGGGAAAAAAAATATCCTTGCCACAAAAAGGAAACCTTCAATTATTATTATTTTTAAAGCTAGGGATGCACCTACAGGTGGGAAGAGTTAGACTGACCAGTCTTTTTAGTAAGAATTTGTTTGGAAAACAGGATTTTCAGAAAATGCTATTTTTTTAAGTATGTCATTACAGAGCTGGCTGATACTTTATGCTCGTACACTCCAGTCTGGGAACACTTAAATTTATATCTTTATCATGATGAATTTCAGCAAATTCTTGAATCTGATAATCAGTGTAGTAGTGTTCATGTGTCTTTATAAATAAATTAGATGTATAAGGTTCTTCATAACTCCTAATTCTCAATTTTTGTCAATGTTTTAGGCTCTAAATAGTTTGCTTACATGCTAACATTAATCAACAATGCTACTGAGAAATGTGCCAGCTTTATCAATACCTTGTTTTATTTTGGTTTATGATGTGTCTTCTGTTTCTATTTTAAATCTTGTATCTTTGCTTTCACTTGTGTAATTTGATCTCTTTAGTGCTTTGAATTAGAAGCAATAGTTTGGAGATTCCATATATACTACTAAAGGGTCAATAGCGGAAGAAAAATGCTTAAATATGGTAGAGAAAATGGTTTTGTCTTGATTTTATGTGTTTCCTACATTGATTAGTGAACTGCTGTCAAGAGCTCAGTCCTCCACAGCAAGCACATGCTGTGTCAGGTGATGAGTGTGTACATGCTTACCATTTCTGTATTACTATTATTTTTTTAAAGGCTCTTGATGGTTGATTAGTTGATTTTAATGATTGGTGTAAAGCTGCACACCTCACGTATGTTATTCTGAAACTATTATATCCAATTGCATAGGCAAACATTTAAATATTCTGATAACTTCTGGATCCAAACCAACATGTTGTGAAACAGCTAGAAGAGCAAGAGAGAGCAATGCTACACTGAACTGCCTTGGCAATGGAGGCTTCACTCATGGAGTGAAGAAAAAAAAGATGTAGATCCTGTCAGTATGTACTTCACAAGGCCTATTCCACTTGCAGTGAGGTGGTGAGAACCTGATGGTCCTGCTGCTTTAACAAGCACTGTCATTTGTCACTGTCTTGACATATACATTTCTGCATGAGGGACACAAAGAGAAAGAAGGCATTAGCATCTTTCATGCGGGAAGAGCATTGTTGTTTTTTGCACATTGGGAGGCATAAATCTTGGTTTTGCCACTGAACAAAACTATTCCTGTTAATTCAGCAGGCATCATTTAAATGAGAGATCTGAAAAATGAGCTTTGGACGCTTTTTACGAAGCATCTTTTATTAAGCTAAACCGTAATATGGATTTATAGTGCAAAATAGTAACATTGCTGAAACTTCAGGAAATGCTCTTTGTAGTTAATACTCAGTTTCCTCCTGTGTGAATGGCGGAGGCTATGGAAGTAGAACAGAAACAGCTGTGGAGGTGGCTAATACTGAGGGCAGTTGTTTCCGCTCTTGTGTGTGTGGCTCGTTGCGGCTGCTTATAGTGGTTACTATGTCATGATCTTCATTACTGTAATTGTGTGTCCTTATCTATCCATGCATATTTATTTTATTTTAAAAAAAGTTTTGAGTAAACTAAATATAACTTCAAGTTTGTAGAGTATTAATTGTATTCTGTGACACAAGGTGTTAGGCTTCAGGGATGCTGACAGGAGTGTGGAGATCTGAGTTAAAATAGCTTAGATGGGATCAAGATGCCTGGACTTGCTTTGATTCTGTTCACTTGTAGAGCTTCATATGAGATGCTGAATTTAAAGTTAGGTTTTAAAAGAAAATATATTAAAGTGAGGAAAAAGGGACACTAAAACCTTCCTTGGCATCCTCTGTCAATTGGACAACAAAATACGTTTGGTAAGGTTATAGATGCAGTCTTAACAAACATCTTGAGCTCCTTAAAATATTTCATTTCGAAAGAGATTTAGATAGGTATGTCCTAATGCATAGCCAGGTAACAACATGTGAGCTTAGATTCCTCCAGATTGTGTTCCTTTAAAAAATTATGGTGACCCTAAACACTCCTGAGCATCTATCCCAGCTGTAAAGATACAAAACCAAGCTAAAACTTCAGTTTCTCTTCTTTACTGAATTTTAAGCTAAGTTACATACCTTAGCTCATTCCAGCTGCAAAGAGAAGGCACAAATTCAATTACTATGGCTCAGCTGATGAGAGGTAACTTTTTAAGTTGCCATAAATTTGTCCCTTCCCTGTTAAGGTGTATATGTACTAGAGGAATTAACAGACTGAAGCCCTTTCAACAAGGCTAGTCTAACATAATACACAAATTACGTGTCAAATGATGGAGCTATATCTGTACAGCCTTATCCCCGCTGAGGTTGTGTCATTCCATGCCTCTTGTCCAAAAACTGTGAATTTTAAGGCTCTTCACATAGATGTCTTTGGAAAACTTTTATTTTGTTTTGAGACTTTCTCAATTTATACAGAAGGGTTAGCCATAGACTGGAAAAGGCTGAGAACAGGAAAAAAACTAGTAATAAAAGGCAGACAGCAATGAGGGAATGCATAAAATATCAAGTGATTTTTACAGGGAAAAAGAAAAGAAAATGGAGAAAAGAAAATGGAGAAAAGAAAGAGTGAGGCAGCTAGAAATGTGAGATTAAACCACTGATTTCTCTGAAGCTAATAAAGGTCAGGTAACTAAACATAGGGAAAAAATTACTAAGAACACCCCTCCCACTGTATGCTTAATTGCATATTATAAAGATACACAGAAGTAAATATAAATGAAGTTAAAGACACTAAGGCACCTTACTTCTTCCTTTGCTTCCCACCAACCCCATACCTTGTCAGTGATATTATTGTGCTTCTCTGATTTTGACTTATAGTGCATGCACTGGTGAATGACCAAGGTTTAAACATTCATTCAATATTAGCATGTATAAGAAATGTAAGATACTTTCATTAATTGGATTAGGGTTATATGTGTTTCATTTAAAAGCTGCAGTGATCACTAATGGAATGACCTTGAAGTCATTATCTGTTAAGAAGCAGGAGAAAAGATTGTTCTTCATGTTCAGTTTTATTTGTCATTACTTGTGAATATAATTTTCAGATAAAATATAGTTCCAGCTCTCTAACTACTTTTTTTTTCTTTAAGCTAAGGTTGGATGATCTAAGTTCTTTCAGCTATCATTTCATTTTGTCACACTGACTCGAAATAGTGCATTTTTTGGCAAGCTGTAGTTTTTAAACCAAGAGCACTGAATACTGTTCATTATTTCATTTTTTACCTTTTGAGTCCTCTTTTTTAAATTTTCATGTCTCATAGCCTTTCCAAAGAGCCAGGAAGGCTACATATATTTCAGATACCGTGGTGTTACTTAGAGAGCCACCAACTGGTGTTACAAAAATATGCTGTGCTGTACCTACCAGCTGGTTCACAGCACCATTCCTTTGGGTTTTGTGCTTTATCTAAACAAGTATGTAGCAAATGAGTATTGTCACTAAGATTTTCAGTCTTGTTCCCCCCTTGCATCTCCTGACATGCAGATATTTTTGCTACTGAGAGACCATACTAGTTGTGATTCACATCATCGTTTTATTTGTCTACCACTGTTGAGATTGCCACTCAGCATTTGTAGAAATGCATGTACACAGAAGAAAAAAGAAATTAAAAAAAATTTACAGATTTAGTAATAGAACTTATTTCTTCACTTTTCTCTTAGAAAGTTTCTCTTAAACAAGGATCAGCAGTAACATTGTATGACTCAGGTGATGAGGCATGCAACACAACATTGACTTCTGATGGAGAAGACAGAAGTACTACATCCATAGATTTCAGGGTAAAGAAACAATTTCCTGAACAGCAGTTGCATTACCTAATATCTGGATAAGTCCTTAAGCCTAGCAAAGTTTAATCCTGACAATTTTTCTGTTCTGATTGAATCAAGTTAAGAGCATATTTGGATTGACTTTAATTTTATAACTCAGCACTGTGGCCAGGCCCAACCCTCTTGAGTCGGGAAGAAGCAGACGGCACAGTGAAGGGGCTGTACTGTTGTTCCAGGAGATGCAGAGTGAGCAAGTTGTGTTAATAGTGAGGAGACCACATCTTCTTCCCTTCGGTAAAACTCCCTCTGATTCTTCAGGATAGTAATGGGGCTTGCTGAGAGCTGGGGACTGAAATATAGTAGTGCTTTTGGATATGCTCTGTCTCTTTAGGACAGAGCTTTTATCTGTCTCAGGTAATGTATTAGGTATTAGTAACAAATATAGCAGTTTAAAACAAAACAAAAAGTCCTGCATATCTTCCTCAGCTTGGTGGTGAGTATAGCTTATTTAGAAGGCTTTGCAGGTGCATCGCATCAGTTGAACAAAGCAAAAGGCAATAAATGTGGCCAACTGTCAACTCTTTTGAAAAAGAAAGAAAAATGCTCTTTTCTGAAGGAAGAGGAATTAGGTGACTGATTAGGAAGTGCTTTCTGGGCACATTTTCATATCAAATGGTAGCACCAAACTTGATTAATTTAAAAAATCATTTATTGTTCTGGTAGGTTTTCATTAAGATTGTAGAAAATCCAGGACAGCCTCCCTTGGGTGAGCCTTCCTTTTCTTAGTATCATACTTGTTTTCAGTTCTCATTTAATATTTAAATTTCCCTTTGTCGCCCTACCAACTGACCATTAATTGCTGGTATTCAGGGAAGAGAGGAGATGGATGAAATATTTCAGGTGAGTCATCTGATCTAATTTGGAAAGGTTTCTGTGAGGGAAGACCAGCTTTTGATTTATAAGGGAAGGTTGTCTGTTATCAAGATATACATGTTGGAATTTATTATCAAGAATCTGCTTTTAATTTTAGAGATTGTTTACCTAAACTACTATGTCTCAGAGCTCAGGACAAATTTCTGCTTAGCATTTAATTTTAGATACTTGCCATAGTGGACAGTAAAAAATGGGTCCCCAGAATTCGTGGCATCGTTATGAATCTTACTTTCTGGCAGCCCCTGCCCGCAGCTTGTCTTTGAAATCTCCTTGGTGCTTGTTAACCCTACTCTGACATGTAAGAGCTCCCGTTTATTTATTGGACTTTGCCCATTTATGAAAAAGTACAGGAATTATTAATGGTTTAGTATCTATTAATGCATTACTTGGGTGGAATTCAAATTCCAGTATTTATGGTAAACCCCTTTATAATGAAATGAGCGTAGAAACAGGAACACTGATTCTTAAAGTTAAGTGTCTTTTGCTATAAGAACAATTGTCTGTAAAATATGGTCTTACCAGCTTTTTCTTTATAACCATAAATAAGAAATAAGCACTTTATGTATGAAGGGAAATGATTAAGAATATTTGTGTAGATGATAAAGAATAAATAACCTGATTCAATGAACCATTTGTTGGGTACATTGTCATGGACTCTGGTTTTCTGTAGAAAGCTGATACTGCTCTCCATCCAGCAGTGAGCTCCTATCACAGGATTGGGCTCACACGGTACGCCAGCGAAGGCAGCAAGTACACCTTCTGTGTCAGGTCTGAACGTCCAAAAGCTGAAACTAACCCAGGGAAATGCAACTCTTATGTGATTTGGTTTTGATCTTAAGGGCTTGATTTTATTCTTGCTTACCCTGGTGTAGTGCAGGAGGCATTTAAACTCTCTTGCACTGTGTAAAAACCCATCTTTTTGCTTTCTTTTGAGGGAAGTGCATGAAGCCTTAGGCTTTGATTTTCATTGGTAGCATCTTTTTCTTTTTAAATTATAGTATAGAACATAATGACAATAATGGCTTCAAACCAAAGATCCACACAGCCCAATACTCTGTCTCTGACAGTGGTCAGTAGCGGAAGAGTACAAAACCAGGGAAACCTATAATGATGCTTACTATATTTTTCCAGTGATTTGCAGCGACCGGGTGAGAGAGAGAGGCATTAGTGCATTTGAAAGACATCCTATTTATATGAGCACTGTACAAAAAATCAAGCAGTGAGCAATTGTGGTGTATAATAGGTGTTAAACTGGGAGAGGATAGAGATAGCTCTGTGAAGCAGAGTGGATGAATGTTGTAGAGTTTATAAATCAAGAGATGATGCAAAAAAGGGAGCAATTCCATAGAATGTAAATAGCACTACAGCTTTTTTTCATTTGGCTGAACTTTTCACGCTGTGTGGAACATGCAAAAGAAGTGCTTTAAAGGTAATGGTATTTCTGTATTTTTATAACTTTCTTTTTAGTAGTGTTTTATTCAATAAAATGTTAGTCTTGAAAATATTCATCATCAATGCTAAGTATGAACAATAGTAATCAAATTCCATGGCTCTTCATATAAAAGCTGAGCCCATCCATCACAAAGCGTGCCCTATGGCTATATATCAATTTTAAGCATTAAAGTTACACAGTATTATCTTAGCATTAGGTTAACTGTCAAATAAAAATAAAAATTAATAAGCTGGAAAAAAGAAAGAAGAGGAGACATTCCTCATTTAAAATCCTTAACTGATTTGGCATAATTGAAATGTCTTTTAGCAGAAATGTTAGCTTTAATTCAGATAAGACTCAGCTCTCAATAACATTTTTATGGTAGTCCAGTAATTCCTGGGGTACAAAACTACCAGGTATAAAAGCTGATAAAGTCCAGCCTTCTTCCTCATATCTCATTGACAAGAAGAATATGTTTGGAATTAAAGAAGGTGGAGGCAAGTTTTCAACCTTGAGATCTCTGCCTCTTGGCTCAGAGAGAGGTTAGTGAGGTTTAAAATTCCAGGCAGTCAGCGGTTTTCAAACTTCTGCTGCCATTTCTGTGGCAGTCCCTCAGAGACATTGTGGAGTTGGGGCACCTGGCTGCAACGCTTTAAAAAAAATTGTGCAGAAGAGCTGAACACTGGTTTGGTTTACAGTTTAATAACTGTTAAAGCAACTGTGATAGATTTTTGTCTGGTTAAATACATGTCTAGGACTAGATGGAGTATAGCTTGCTTTCTCTGTCTTTTTTTTTTTTTTTCCTTTCCTGTTCTCTAGGTACCCCAGATAAGGTATTTACTCTCTGAAAGTATTAGAGCAATAGAATATTGTTGTTATGTTCTCATTTACTTGGATTTAGTTGAATGTGATATGGGAAATACCATCTTTAATGTCTTTTCCTAAAATTAAGCACACCTAGGGAAAGAAATTGTGCAAATTCTGGCTCTTATATTCCATTTGAAATACTAAAAACATATGTATTTCTTTCATCTGACTTGTTGTAACAAGAATCCAATGCAAGGAAATATTTTTAATCAGTCAAGTCTTTAGTTTTTCAAGCCTTTGAGGGAGGCAGCCTGTTCATCAATGTTGACTCTGTATTTTTCCAAATAGCTTTTTTTTTTGTTGCCACAATTATTTTGTATATAATTCCAATGTTTCTGTATGGCACTTAAGTCAATATGTAGCATTTTTCCAGCTATTGTTCATATTTATTTATTTTAAGTTTGCTGAGTGTGCCTTGCTTGTAATGAGATTATTAGTGATAACATTGTAATCTTCATGAAGCTTGCACGTTTCATGTAAATTCTGAATGTCAGAATACAAAGTTCTAGTAAAGCAAATTAAAAAAAGCTCTTTCTCTGTGTTCACTGTAACACTAAAAAAAATACTCGTATTGATGTTTCTATTTTTGCTGTTAGTCAGGTTTAAGCTATAAAATAAAAAAATATCTATGTGGAGCAAGTTAAGTTTTGATCTTCTAATTTCTGCAAGATCTGTCTTACTTAAACAGCTTTTAACATTGCAAATACATTTGAAAATATAATAGAAACAATTTTCCCCTTGCTACTAAGAAAAAGATATTGCTATTGGGAATATATCCTTTTCCTTTCGCTGCTTCTACTATATGTTCTGTGCTTTGTTTTGAAGAATGGGACAAACTTGGGTCTCTGTCCAGTGGGCTGATGAATAGGAATCTACAGAAATTAAAACCGTCTCTTCCCATCTCTAATTTAAAATAAAAAAAAGTAAGCAAAACCATTTTTCTTATTGTACTGTGAGCTTGATCAGTAAGCAAATATTTCTGTTCTGGTATAACCAAAGAATGAGCACCAAAAATATTTTGTCTGATAATCATGGGGTGCAGGTGGGGTAGGAGTGATATTATGTCATACTGCATTGAGAAACAGTCAGGTGAAGCAGTATGCTGGTAGTTCAGAAAGATCTATAAAACGTGAATATCACTGCTAAATAAGTTATTTAACCTTGCACTATAAATGCTTAAGATTTTGTTCTTTTCAAGCGTGATGACAAAAGACCAAAAACATTTCTAATGGAAATGTCTAATGCATTACTGTCATAAATGTTCTCTCAATGTGTATATATAGAAAGAGAACAATGGGCTGCAATGTACTGCTTATTCTGATAAAATTCACTTAACAGCTGAATAAGCGATCTTAAAAGCACCTGTTTCAGGCCTCTACTTTATATAGTTATTTTGTTCACTTTTTGACTGCTCTCAAACTTGGCTTTTGTCTTGCTTATGCTTCCCATGTGAATGTTTTATATTGGCAGAGGTTTTTAATAAGAGTTTGCTAACTCCTCTCTCCCAACTATTAATTGTGTAATAGGCATAATTTGACATGATCAAAAATTGGCAAAATCCCATAAAGCAAAAGGTTGAAATAAATGGCTAATTTTCACTGCTGTGAAAGATTGGAGGTAGGATAACTCACCGTTCTGTAGCTCTGTACCACTGAGGGTAAGCAACAAGATAATGACATTTGTTGCTGATTATATTTTTTAGGTTAGTTATGACCCCTTTCCAGGTATAATTATGTCTCTAGGCATATTAAGGATAAGAGGATCATTAGGGGCAGTCAACATGGCTTCACCAAGGGGAAGTCATGCTTAACCAACTTGATAGCCTTTTATGAGGACATAATCCGGTGGACAGATGATGGTAAAGCTGTGGATGTGGTCTATCTCGATTTCAGTAAAGCGTTTGACACAGTCTCCCACAGCATCCTCGCAGCTAAACTGAGGAAGTGTGATCTGGATGATCGGGTAGTGAGGTGGATTGAGAACTGGCTGAAGGAAAGAAGCCAGAGAGTGGTGGTCAATGGGACAGAGTCCAGTTGGAGGCCTGTGTCTAGCGGAGTCCCTCAAGGGTCGGTACTGGGACCAGTACTATTCAATATATTCATGAATGACTTGGATGAGGGAATAGAGTGCG
This sequence comes from Nyctibius grandis, assembly GCF_013368605.1. Classification (NCBI taxonomy): domain Eukaryota; kingdom Metazoa; phylum Chordata; class Aves; order Nyctibiiformes; family Nyctibiidae; genus Nyctibius; species Nyctibius grandis. The sequence goes on along the minus strand of NC_090661.1, from coordinate 79,994,731 downwards.
CTGTCAGCAAGTTCGCTGATGGCACAGAACTGGGAGGAGTGGCTGACACACCGGAAGGCTGCGCAGCCATTCAGAGAGACCTGGACAGGCTGGAGAGTTGGGCGGGGAGAAATTTAATGAAATATAACAAGGGCAAGTGTAGAGTCCTGCATCTGGGTAAGAACAACCCCATGTACCAGTACAAGTTGGGGACAGACCTGTTGGAGAGCAGCGTAGGGGAAAGGGACCCGGGGGTCCTAGTGGACAGCAGATGACCATGAGCCAGCAATGTGCCCTTGTGGCCAAGAAGGCCAATGGCATCCTGGGGTGTATTAGAAGGGATGTGGTTAGTAGGTCAAGAGAGGTTCTCCTCCCCCTCTACTCTGCCCTGGTGAGGCCACATCTGGAATATTGTGTCCAGTTCTGGGCCCCTCAGTTCAACAAGGACAGGGAACTGCTAGAGAGAGTCCAGCGCAGAACCACGAAGATGATTAAGGGGGTGGAACATCTCCCTTATGAGGAGAGGCTGAGGGAGCTGGGTCTCTTTAGCTTAGAGAAGAGGAGACTGAGGGGTGACCTCATTAATGTTTATAAATACGTAAAGGGCAAGTGTCATGAGGATGGAGCCAGGCTCTTCTCAGTGACATCCCTTGACAGGACAAGGGGCAATGGGTGCAAGCTGGAACACAGGAGGTTCCACATAAATATGAGGAAAAACTTCTTTACGGTGAGGGTAACCGAACACTGGAACAGGCTGCCCAGAGAGGTTGTGGAGTCTCCTTCTCTGGAGACATTCAAAACCCGCCTGGACGCGTTCCTGTGTGATATGGTCTAGGCAATCCTGCTCCGGCAGGGGGATTGGACTAGATGATCTTTCGATAACATTCTGTGATTCTGTGATAATTAGGATAGGTGTGTAAGCAATATGACAGCACATGGAATTTGTTGTTGATGAAAATAATGCACATTCGTTTGAAAGAAATAGTACTGTTCGCACATACGACAATTCAAAAATAACTGTCCAATTATGGAGACCTGAGTTTTGCTCCATGGGAAAAATATGAATATGAAGAAGGAATAAAATAAAGTTTACTAAAACTTTGCAGTGGAGTGGCCTTACCTATAAAGCTGTATTGAATCTGGTCACCTTACCTAGATTTATAAATGTACATGATAGTTGTTACAACAGTTTGACTTTAACAGATTATAAAAGTAATTCCAAAATTAATTCTCGTGTAAAATACAGTATGTCTTTTTGTCTTGATTTAAAAAACAAAAAACAAAACCAAAAACCAGTCAGCACTGAAGAGAGCTCCAAACTCTGTCCTGTTAAAAATATGCTGCTTATTCCTAGTCTGGAGTTGGGTAGCTTCATTCTCTAAGGATTCGATCTTGTTATGCAGTCTGTTGCATTGAAATTGCTGAAATTTCCTACTCTTTGTACATGCTTGCTAACTTTTCAAGTCACTCCTTTATTGTATTGTACTAGTGTCGAAATGGATTGATCTCCTTGGGTTTTTGATATAAAAGATGCTACCTAACATTCTACGCTTTTCTTGTGATTCTTCTCGAAACGCTTTCAGTTTATCAGCCTTCTCTAATTGGGGATGCTCTGGTTGAAAATGATATTCACATCTTATTTACCCTTGTGTCAGATAGTTTCCTTACTCCTCAATATTCTTATAAATATACAACCAGTTATCTTATTATCCCTTCAGTGTTGTTTATGTTGTTTAGAAAGAAATTCTTTACTGTGAGGGTGGTGAGACACTGGAACAGGTTGCCCAGAGAAGTTGTGGTTGCCTGCTCCCTGTCAGTGTTTAAGGCCAGATTGGATGGGGCTTTGAGCAACCTGGTCTAGTGGAAAGGTGTCCCTGCCTGTGGCAGGGTGGTTGGAACTAGATGATCTTTAAGGTCCCTTCCAATTGAAGCCATTCTATGATAACTGAGGAACAGCTGATTACCCATCGTGGCCCTCAGTGGTCATAAATGGTATGAGATGTGGAAAAACTCAGGAATGGAGAAGGAAGAGATTATGATAGCTTTATGTTAGAATGGGCACAAATAAGAAAATAAGATGAAAACTATTCATTTGTCTAGAAAACATAGATACAGAGCTCTGTCTTTATAACAATGATAAAAAAAAGGGGGAGTTCAGTTAGACACATTTGCAATTGGTAAATGTTTTTATTTGAAGGGTGACTAGATTATGCAGTTTGGTATGGAGTGTCATTGGTATCAAGAAATAGGAAAAAACCATCAACCCTCAGAGTGTTGATAAGATTATATGAATGAGAAGAAAATCAGCTATTGACACAACAGTGAAGAAACTTGTTTCAGAGTCTGAACCAAATTCAAATTAACGTGAAATCTTAACTTCTGCCTAGTCTGTTCTGAAGTATTTCCTTAATATTGCTTAAGACAGTGTGGGGAACTGTATGAACTGAGTGTGACAGTCCTAGTGCAGTTTTAACCCATTAATATTAGGCCAATCTAACTGTGTAATGGAATATCAGCATTTAGTATTCCTGTGTTTAAGACTGAGCTAATTTTAGGTACAGAAAATATTGGGTCTTATGGAATGGGAGAAATGAATCACGAAACCTTTTGGAGCCTTCTGAGCCGTATCAGTTCACAAAGGAGGTGGGTTTTGCCAGTCTCAAAGTAGGTAACAGAGCCCATTTTCTCTTCAGGAAATATTCAAAGAAGGGTTTATAGGGACTCTTTCTGGGGGTAAAATTAGAAACATGTTTAAATAACAAGATATAAAGTCAATGACTAGGTAAGTCTTTGCCCTATACATGAGAGTACCTCCAAATATGACAACAATAAAATTCATAGAACAAATGAACAAATAAATGATGTAATAGCAATTTTAGTCATGTCCTGAATCAGTCCTACTTATCTTTAGTATTTAACATGAATTCTACTTGCAACGGTGTTGTACCTGTTAGGCAGTTTCATAAAGGCACTTTTTTTTTTTACATAACATTTTGTCCCTTTAGAAATTATCATGACGCATGTCAGGAGCTTTCACACTAAAAAAAAATATGTCACATTAGCTTCCAAGTTTCTGATTGTCTAAATAACACAGTAACTCAACATACAGCTGTCTGGCATTTTGACAGTACAATAACCCATAATTCTTTCTGCCACTCAACACTTCAAGGTTAGCATTTTGTAGTTTGCTCTCAAGGAGTATTCATTTAAATTTTCAAGAGGCAAAGACTTGAATGCTCTCTTATACTGCTCTTTTGATTTATTTCTTATTTACTTTTCTACTGTATTCATTTTTTTTTTTACCTATATATATTTTTTTTATTTTTAACCTGCAACTTTCCAGGAGGTAGGATGTTCTCTACAGCTCTATTTTTCAGAATATTGGAGGCAGTGAGTATTTACAGCAGAACTTCCTATAGCAGGAGTTTATCATACAATATTGGAAGCATTATCTCTGTTAGTATATTGCAGGGGACCACAGGCTTGCTTAGTTATTGAGCAACTTCTTCACAGGAAAATGTGGAGTGAATCAGTGGCCTTTGAGAAGAGTTACTTTCAATTCCAAACATATATCTTGAGATTTTGAGGCAAATGGAAATTTTGAAATTCATAAAGAGATGTTTGAGTAAAGTCTTGTTTGTGAACTTAATGTAGTTTAGTCTTGTTGGAACTGACTTGTAAATCAAATGCTTAATGTTAGGCAAATCCTTCAATCTTATAAGCTCTCAGATACAGAGACTGTGACTTCACTTGAGGTTTTAATAGCTCAGACTCCTCAGTGACAAAAGAAATGATTTTTCTTGTAACAGGAAGTTTCTGTTGAGAAAATGGGGATTAGTAAGTAATGGGAGGTCTACCTTAGAAATAATGTTAATATTGTAGATTTTAGTGCAGATAACGTTTTACATTTTGGTGCAAGTTATTCCTTTGATAAGTGTTCTGGTATGCATTTATGGATATCAGCGTGCATGTCCAAAGACCACCTTCTACCATATCTGCCTGAACTTCTTCATAAAGAAAGCACAGAAAGATGAGAGATGCTGAACTTCCATCTTTTTTGGACCAATCCATCTGGAGCAAATTGTTAGAATTGTCCCATTATGACAGAACCTCCCCCTATATATACAGATTCATGGTTCAGTGAAGACATGCAGGCATAAGGCCAAACATTGTGTTATTTTTGCAAAGATCAGCGTATTAAAACTTGACCTAAACATGTTGGATCCTCGGAAACAGCAATGCTGTTGACACTAATTTTCTGGCTATTTTGAACTCGGGCTTGCAAGCCACATCATGTATATTTATGGCTACAATGATTACCGTATTGAAAAATATTCAGATTTTTTTATTAGAAAATAAATAGATTTTGTATATTGCAAGTGAATGAGATAAAATACAAATATACCATGATGTAGAACACAGGAAAAACATTTTTTGTTATTGATTAAAAACCAATAACGTTTCCATGCATTCTCCCCCCTAAATATTCTCTGGTTATCAAGAATTAATTACAGCTTTTAAAGAATCAAAACTCCCATGTATTACTAGTACGTGTGTGCATGCACAAAGTATAAATATATCCTAGAGATGCACAAGAATACATTAAGTGGATTTTTTTTCTTTAGTGTGATTACTTTTGATATGATTCTGAGAGGAATATAATTTAATTTTTTAAGTCTTGGGAAAACAGGGTATTTTTTGAGCCCTTTAAAAGAGTAATTTGACCTGTTTTGGCCAAAAGAATTGTCAGCAGCATATCTGAAAAAACTGGGGTGAAATTAAGAACTGTTTAAAATTCGCTGCTGAGAAACAAAACAGCGTCTATATTACTGCCAAGTTCCTCCCAAACACACTTAAACTTTTACATGATCACTTCTTTCTTGTCTTGTGCTATTTTTTCCTTTCACTTCTTGAGCTCAGCTCGAAAAGAGAGGGCATACACTTAAAAGATTGAAGTGGTTAGCTTAAAAAAAAAAATCCTTAACTAGTAGTACAAATAACAGAAATTGAATTCTATTCCAAAATGTGCCTGAATACGTAGGTGAACACATAGCGGTTGTTGTAAGGTAAGGCATCTGGGGGTTTCTCACTGAATTCCTGATGAAGTGCAGTGTTATAACTTCTCAAGGCATAAAAATATGTCTGTGGCTAGTGCCTTCTTCAAGGCATAAACGCCAGTGGACAGTATGAAACATAGCTTACTAGAGCTTTATTGTGTTCCCTTTCCTTGTCCACCTTTGCTTTGTCTTTATCTTTTGCTGACTTTCACTTGCTGAGTTCTTTTACTGTCATCCTCATAAGTTTTGATTGTGATTTCTGTTGTTACTTGTTTGGACAGGCTTTCTCTCCCTCTACATCTCCTCTTTATCTTCTGGGGAACTCCTATTCTGCTTCAGGGTTTTCTGTTCTTTGAGCAATATTTGTACATGATGGAGAAGATGCTGGACCTCAAGATTATGTAAGTGACGGTGACATGCATGTACCTGTAATCGCGTGACAGACGATAAGCTGGATGTTGGGGCGTTTGTCAAGGGGAAGTAGAAATATTCCCTTGCAGCTAAAGAGTGTACTCCTTATCAGGGCTTTTGTTGATCATTGGGCTGCAGTAGAAAGCACATAGATCCTGACTTGAGAGCGAGCCCTGTTGTGGCAGATGCAGCTGGTCAATGGGTGAAGCCACTGAGCTGTGTCTGACTTGTGAGATAAAAGGACTGAGAGAGGGGCCATAGCTGTTCATTGAAATCTGTAAGGTACAGGTGGGAAGGTGGCACAAGATGTATCGTGAGTCTTTTTAGAGGCCTCTTGCTTTTTGGATTTCTTACCAGATTTCTTTTTCCTGTATCTGGAAGATGACAAGTGTTTGGTGTTTTTTTTTTCAGTTTGTGGTGTTTTACATAACCTACTCCTTCTATTTTTGACTCAGAAAACACTCTGCCTTCTATATGACCTTTTCAAAAATTTGCATAGAAAAAAACTTGTTCACAAATACAATATTGAGAATGGAGTAAAGAGCAGGTGCACATTTTGTCTACTGCTGGGATTGTAGCTTGCAAAGGAATACTTTTGTTTAAAATTTTTGTTCAGAAGAGTAATAGCATGTTCCAAAGGGTACAACTGATGCATTTATTCTACTCGCCTGGCAAAACCTTCTCTCTCATCAATATGTCATCACCATTTTGATTTCCGGTACCTTTCAGATGTTTAAAAAACCTTTGCCTACTATTCTTGTACTAAGCCTATATATTAGTTAAGTCTGTGAACCTGTCACATTATGTCTTGGAAAACTGATTATGAAAGCTGTGACTTGGTGTTTTGTGATTCACTTGGCTATGAAAAATATGCTTTAAGAAATAGATGCCATAAGGAAAACAAAAATTAAAAAGGAAAGCATTGGAGTCTGTGGATTTTAAAACATATAGAATTATATGCTTCTTGGATGCCTTTTGACTGATCAAAAATAAAAATAAGATTGGAACAAAGCAAGCCTTTAAGTGTGTGCCTGCAGTTCTTCTTCTGAATACAGGATTTCTTCTCTAACCCTGTTCCAGCAAGAATATGCACTGCTTAGGTATTCATTTCAGTGGCATTGACAATACTGACAATATAATTGACCTAAAAAGTTCTGGATTTCCTGTTAATGCACTTTAGAAATGTACATCAACTACAAAAAAATCATTTCTATCTACATTTCACTTGATTTCCATTTTCAAGAAAGGAGGTTTCATCATTATTATTCTATTTGAATAGCACTGATATCTTGAGAGATGGAAGGAGACTTCTATTGTATGCAGGAGTACTTTATTTCGATATTTTCTTTGTCTGATTATACATGATAAACACACATTAGTGACATTCCGTGCATGTTTTGAAGATAAATGGGATATCTCTTTAAACCATTCCTGACACTTCCTAACCTGTGGGCTTAATGGCATATTCTTTTTTTGATTCAGTAATTTGTCTGTCAAAAAAGCTGTGCTGACATTCTTGTTGTTGTGGGACTGAAATGGAAAGAAATCTCTTAAGATAATTTTTGAAAAATCGAGGTGAACATTTTAAGATAAAAATGTTTTAAAAATGATTTCAGTTGGAAAAAAAAGATGTAAGCGTTGACATTATACCAACTGCTAGATGGCAAGCGATAAAAGGAGGAACGTTATCTAAAACTGTAAGTCCCCTTGAATTAATTAGGGAATGTCTGAAATCTTAGAAATGAAGACGGTTTCTACTACTATGCCTTGCATAAGTATTAGTTCTGTCAAATAACTAGTAACTTTTAAAATAATGGGCTATAGATGTAGCTAAAAGTGTCTGGTTTGCCAAACCTATGTCTCTTCTCTGTGTAAGGGAAATATTAATATATGCGTGCACATATGAACATGCGCTGCTGTATGCATATTGTCTGTGTTATGTATTGATACCTATGTGAATATACTGGTACACTGTCTATGTAAAATAATCTACTTGGGACTATTTTATTCACAGAACTGACGTAGAGAGGATTAGTTCAGACAGACTTTTCAGAACCCTTTCATTTTTCTTAGTGCAGTCTTTTCTAAGGTGCTGGTGTAATGTGGAAAATAAAGGGCATAAGCTCTGCGTGAAACAAAAATAGTCTCTCCTCAACCCCCTGACTCTCTGGTTTAAATCTGATCAAGTAACACAGAACAATATCAGAAGCCAAGGGTTCAAACAGTGTTATATGATTGTGGAAGCTGCTTTCATGCTTTGAAAGTTTTTACTTGAACCTTGTGAGCCGGCTCTGTCTGCTGGGCACACTGGTTTTACTTACCATTTTTTAGGGGGCATAACAGATGTAGCAATTCTAATAGGTTTACACTTAAAATATTGTGCTTTTATGAGAGGTAATTTAGGCAATAGGCTCCACAAGAGAATTAACTTATTCTGAGTGTTTGATTAAACACTCAGGTCTTCCTTTCTTCATTGTTTTCCCGGAGTTTCATTTTTTCCAGTGAGCACTCCTCAGCGCTTTTTCCAGAGCTGAGGATTCCTCAGAGCTCCTGTCAAATGTGCCTCTGGCTGGATGGCTGACTTAACAGGGATTGATCTTGCACAGGGTGTCTGCCTTAATTTATCTTTCCTGATGATTAGTCTTGTCCCGTTTATGTTATAATTGTGAAAGGCTGACCTGGTGACTGTAGCCTGTAAGTTATGATTTGAGGCTGAAACTCCTTGGTTCACAATGCTTGCAAGGGCTGGAGAGCTACAATGTGTTTTGAGATGCTTGTCACCATGGTAGAGTTCAGAGAACACAGGTGATTTAAATATATCAGCCAACCAGCAGACCTGCTGGCACAATATGTGGAATTGATAGGGAAGGAGCAGAAGTGATGCAGACCTGTTGTGAATTATGAGTAACAAAATTACCTGGAGTCCTCCTTTCCAAGGTTCTTAACAAGTAGAGTAGTCAGACTTTTACCTAACTATGCTTAAAGGCAAAGAGATAATATAGTTTTAGCAACAGACATAAACAAGATGAAAAACCCTCCCTCAAATAATTCCTACCCTCCAAAAAAACTCCACAACCAAAACTATACCCACAAACCTAAAAAAGATGCAAGGACTGTGTTGGTCTAAAGGAAACCAGGGAACTGGAGATCAGAACACTGAAATGAACTTTGTTTATGCACTCAGAGTTTGAAATTTGTCTACCTTGTAGCTGCCACCATTGTAAATTCTAGTTACAGTGCTTTCTAGATCACCTCTGACACCTATTATGAGGAGCCCCTTTGGTCAATCTCAGCTGAAAGGTATTCTTTCTTCCTGTGCTTGCATGGTTGAACAATTCTTTATTGTTCTAAGAGATAGCTATCTTGGGGTCTAATAAAACAATTTACGATATAGCTGTATTTAGAAATAATGAAATGTGTATTGCCAGCTCTATAGTCTACTAAAGGTTATGAAAATGTCTCTAGTAGCATTGTTCTGGAGTGTAAAGTTATCAGATGTGCTAACATGCTTTCAATTAGTACTTTTGTTGTACTATGTGATATATTTAAAATAGGAGGGTATTTTCAGGAAAGATATCTTACTTTTAAAAGGAAGAGATGGGTTTTCCTAGTAGCAGCACAGAATCTAAAACCTGTGGTCATATTATGAGATTTCATTGGCTTATTCTGAAATTATTCATAGACTTTTGGGAAAGCACATTATCATATTCACATATGCTGTGACTTTTCCTTCACAGCTCTTTTTCATCCAGGTGGAATGAAATCTAAGGTCTGAGTAGTTTTGGAAAGAGTGTTACAGATGTGATACCTGGGAAAAAGGTGGTAGCTTGCTTTCTTGACAGTGGTGAAACTTGTGCACAAGCTGAAAAATCTAATTCAACACGCTATCAGTGTTAATAAGCAAATGTTTACATTTCCAAGATCTGACATTGCGAATGTTAATCTTTAAACCTAGACTTCACAGTTAAGTAGCAAAATTTGCTGGTAGATTGATATTTGGTTGAGTATTTTTTTAATAATAATAACTAAGGTTAGGATCAATGTAAATATTATTGTAAGCTTATCTATTTTTAATCTTTTCAGTCTGAACCAGAACTGGTGGTGTTTAGTTACCATCAATACAAAATAGTAGTAGTTTGTATATTAATGTCCTCTGGAATGAGACAAAAGCTGTTGATCTGATTCCATATTAAACCTTAAGCTATTATTGCAGCAGTGTTAACAGGTTCCATTGATGTGAGACGGCCTGCATAAGGTTGACTGATCTGTCTTTACTCTAACCAAGTGATGAAGTATTCGAATAAAATGATTACTCATAGATCCCTCAAAGAAGGAATGGGGGAAAGAAGGGGGAAGGGGAGCTCCACACAATAAACAAAGCAAAAGCACTCAGTCCTTTTCAAAGACTTATAAATATTTAATAATCATCTGTCTACGGCCAATCTAGAAAAAGAAATCTTTAAATAGACTGTTCTAAAGGCCAAAACCTGAATTTTAATTGAGGTGGTTCAAAGTACACATTAGTTAGTACGGCTTTTCCTCAGATGTAAAAGCAATATTTTCCTGGGGTGTGAATCTTTCAAAATATATGGATATTTTGGATAGCATATCCTGGGGTGCGAATCTTTCAAAAGAATATGTGGATATGATAACTGTAGGCAGATTTGGGTTTTTAGTGTGGGAAAATAATGCTGCATGAGACAGTATTTTTTGCTACTGGAAAAATATTCTTAGCCTGGTCACTTTTGTTTTGACTGAAGGTAAATCTCAGATGCTGTGATTATGTACAAAATTTTCTATGTCTATATATATAGATATAAAAAAAAAAGTGTGAAGTGGCATGATCTTTAACAACATTAACAAGTTTTTAAGAACTGCCTTCATTCTCCCCATCCTTTCTCCTAGGTCATATCACTGAAGGCACCTGATTCAAGTGTCCCCTTGGATGAACCTCTCGTATCTCACACTAGCCAATTTCGACAGTCTAAGTGCTCAAATTGAGCCATTTTGTTCTCTGTAAAATAAACCCAGGCCCATTAGGCGTGATTTTTCATTCACACACCCCTCCCCTTCTCTTCATTTTCTCCCTCCTGTCCTTACTCTACAGCTCTGTGAATGTAGAGTGGCAACATTGTGAGGACCAGTGTTTTCACTCCAGGCATGTCAACTTCAATCTGCTGCGATTTGGTGTGAAATCTGTGCCGTGGTGTGGGGCAGAAAGGTCAGCCCCCCCATAATTGATGTTGCTTATTCATCTGCTTCCCGTGTATTTTTCTCTCCACACACTGGCCTTTGTTTGGATAAATTGTTTGAAGATTTACTGTAGTTCTTAAAGCCTGAGAAGCGGCTCCTGCTGTACAACTTCAGTGTCCCCTCTAGGCAGGAGGCTCAGCTAGGATGACACATAATGGCATTTAGACAGAAAGATCTTTTTCTCCCAAGACAAAACAGAGAGGACATCTTCTGGCATAACAATTAGGGCAATTTTCAGACTAATTTACTATGGAATTGCTTTGTACAGTCCCCTTGTACACTGATATTTAATATGTTAATTGCTATTAAAACCCGAAATAATATTTTAAAGAATTCATAGACTTCAGCAAGTCAGTGTATATCTGGAGAGGGTGAGAAGGCACGGACAGAGAAGAAAGAGAAACTTTCAATGAATGTGATGATTTAAATTCCACATATGTACTTTTCAGATTATTAAGGAAAACCTTCAATGATCATAAAAAATGTGAAGGTAGCGGTTCATAGTATTTTGGGTCATCAACCTTTGTTCTGCATATGTTAGCAAATGGCATTGTCTGAGGAGGGGAAAAAAAAGTTCTCTTTAGATACTTGAAGGGGCTTAATGGAGGTCTGAAAATAAGTTTTAGTAAATGTGATAACATTGAAATTCCTTGCATTTTCAGATTTCCAGTGAGCATACACGTAAATATTTGAGCCCCGTGGTAAAATACAATGACATAAACCTACAAACTTTAAAGTAAACGTCAGTGTCCTTGTGGCTGTAGTCCTGGAAAGGATGCATAATTTACTGAAAGAAATCCATAAAAATAGGAGAAATGCTTTCTTCTTTAGTAAAGGAGGAAGAAGCTTTATCACCTAGTAATCCTGCCTGTAGATTGAATAAAATAGTTTGAAATCATTGTTTTGATTCCTATTGACTGAAGGCTAGAGTAGCTTTATTGGTTAAGCTGTTAAATCTGCTGTGGTTTAAATATTTTTTGTTTGGTTGGTTGTTTTTTTTTCCTGGTGCACCCTTGCTTTGATTGACCTTGAAACACGTTATCTCATCCTTTTTTATTTTTCAGAAGAAAGTGTCTGTTGCATCAGATCATTTGAAGCTGTCTTTAAACACTGAATAAATATGCTTTACTACTATTCTTCTAGTATTTTTCAAGGATAATATGAAAGTATAATTCATGAGTATTTATTCTGCGATCTACTAGATGGTGCCAGCTCCTCTTGGTGATTCACTAAGGAGACTCTACCTGCTACTAGTAAGCAGGGTCTAAGATGTGTGTGGCACTGTGAATGCTACTTTGGTTTCATTATGGAACACAAATGAACTGCATCTGGAAAAACGCTCCCCACTTTCTTACCTAAGTCGGCCAATACAGGGCAATGCTGAGATGTTAGAATTCAGAAGAATCATTACCTTGATCAAGAATAATGGATTAATGAAAATTCTTTTAGAATTGAAAGTAGTTGACAGTAAAATTCAAATAACTGAAGTGTTATAGGATGCCCATTACTTAGGATCTAGAGCAGGTTTATGGTAGTTCATGCACCTAACAGCAAACCTCTCATGCAGACATACTGTTTTCATCCTGAGTGTAATTCTATTAATGGACTGAAAATCTTACTAGCTGCTTTTTTCAAGCTCAAATATAGTTACTGCAAAATTTCTGTATAAATATCTTGCTTTTGCAATATCTTCTTGTTATATGTCAGTCATGATGAGTTTATGTGAAAAAAGTATGCAAAGGTTTTTATTATAGAATATGTACATATCTTAGTAATAGCTGTGGCATTTATTTTATGTATTTGGCTTTTCTGTATATTCTTGAAATTAGGTTTTGTTTGTGCTCATTCTTGAAATTAGAAATGCCTGTCATTAACTGAAATCTTCTAAAAAAAACCCCATATGTCGCCTGTGATTTTTAAGACCACCAGTATTTATCAATAATTGAAATTTCACTTCCTTTTTATTCCTTTTAAATAATACACATGCAGTCTTGGATATATGTGAAATTGTATTTTGAACAACAATAAATCTGAGATAGAAACATCAGTAGGAAAATAATGAAACATTTCACATGGCTCCACCCAGTTTATTAGACCATCTGACCATTAAAATACTGGTGCAACATATACCTAATTTATTTTTACATATGTTCCATTCTGAAATGGGGGGAAAAAATCATATCTGAAATATCTGAAAAACAAAGTTAAATGAAAATGCTTAGAAGAAATTTCCCTTCCTTTAGCTTCCTGGCTACTTTAATCCAGGCTATTCTCATCCCTTTTAATAGTCAAAATTTTTTAATTTATTCACATTGTTCTTCCTGCCAAACTTGGAATATAACCTTGCAGTATAAGGCTAATTTCCTTTATTTTCTTCGTTTAGAAGTGGTTGGAAAGCCTAAAAATATAGTATACCTTTGCAGCATATTATGCCTTTTCTCTCAGGTGAAGAAGCAATATTTGAATTTATTTAGGATTATTTTTAGTGAAATGGCAGCTGTAATGCAGGGACAGCTGATTCTTGTACACTTTTGGAGGTGCACTATAGTGGATCTAAGATATGATGACCTGGATGGATGTTTTGCCAGGGCTCTGTTTGCTTAAAACTTTTAAGTGTTTTGGAGCAGGCTAGATTAATGGGAGAATTAGAAATACAAAGCGTGTTAATCTGGGTGAGTGGGCTTTCTCGTGAGCAGCCTTGCCAAAAAACTGTACAGCTCCCAGGACTAAAAAGCACATATTTCATGTTCACTTCTATGCTTTATTGTTGTATAGTTGTGCCAACCTTTTCTTTTTGCAAATAACGAATATGAGGGACATGCAGAGTGTTTTTTCCCAGGCAGTTTAGACCTAACATTTGCGGAAGAAAGATTCTACAGTTTTGTGACATGGCAAGTGGATTTTGGAGGAAGGTTTGTTAGTGATAGGAGGAATAGGTTAAACAGCTTTATTTATTTATTTATTTAAACAGGTTTGTCCATTGTATATAAACCTACGGGACTATAAATTTGCCCTGTAGTCAAAACACACAATAAATATGGAGACTAGCTGCATACCAGGTTGTGAATTTTTAAGACTCTCTACGTAATAAATATACTTTATGGCATAATTTTTGATGCCTATGTAGTACTAGTACAAACCTTGTCTACTCTTGTAGCCTTTGTAATTCCTATCCATTTTATATGTGCTAGATCAAGTTACATCGAGATGGTTTGTCACCTCACATCCATCTGTTCCCAACTTGTATCGCTAGTAGCGAGACATACATCACACTTTCTTTGGGAGTAGGATTAGTCATATTTGTTTAAATGAAGTGTGAATTCAGCATTGTTGAAAAGCGCCGGACTGACAACTCTTGGACATGAGCTCCTAGATCTCTGTGGAACAGGGGACAGAATTGCTTTGCTTTACTGGTGTGCCTCTGCCCTTACCTTGGTCACATCACTGCTAATAATTGGGCAAGTTTTGTCTCCAAGTTGATTTTGAACCTGTCTACTGCTTTGAATCAGATGACAAACTGCCAGCTGAATTGTTTGAAATGTACCTCCTCACTGGCAGCTGGACCAAGACTACAGAAAATATGTTCACTTTGTCCATCAAATAGTCTTCAGGAACAACTTAGGGCAGTTTGGCTTGCTGCAGTTCTCCTGCTTCCTGCCTTCCCTTTCCAGCTCATTTTTAACTTGATCATATCCCTGAGCTGCTTAACCATGGGATTTTGTGAGAGTCAGTGTGTAGCTGAAGGAAGGAGGAGGTGAGGTCAAACAGTTAAAAGCAAAGAATAGGAATGTGGCGGTCTAGATTGAGATTGGCTTTTCTATGACACTGTAATGTTGCAAATTAGTGGTCTGAGCCTGGTTTAAACTAATAATCTGCGGTGAAAACTTCTAGCATTGAAGTCCTATTATGGCCAAAGGCACCCAGCTCACCTGTGTCATTCTAAAATGAGTTGAAATAACATATATCCAAACAAAGCCTTACTACAGAAAAAATAATTTCTTCCAGCCTTTTCATTTTATATTGAAACTCATACCATACTGAATTATGAAAAAGACCCTTGAATTATTTTGTATGTGCGACGTGGTTATATTGACCGTATTTCATTAATCTTGCCCGTTGTAGTCCCACTATGTTTTCAAAAGGTTGAGTCCATCTGTGTCTGCTTGTTGGCTTTTTTTTTTCCCTTTTAAAAATCTCACCCTGAATGGGTTTTGTAAATATTCAGTCTTGACTTCAGCTTGCATTGCGGTATCATCAATTATGACAGACTGCTGCCTCTTCTCTCCACTCTTCATCTTTTCCCTGTCAAAATGCACCCTTTGGCAGAATATTTTTCAAGGCCTAAATGTGAGTCTAAGGGAGTCACTGTCAAGGTACTTTTCATAATTTCAAAAATATTTTTCTCTTCCTCTTGTTTATAATTACCTCTTGGAAACTTCAAACTGAAATGTTTCTTTACTGGTTTTGCATCACGTGCACACTGTACTGAGATGGCCGGGCAGATTTGAAGGTTATTAATGTATTTTTTACTCTTTGGGGTTGGAGGAGAAGAAGGGAAAAGACTTATGGCATAGTATATATAATGTATTCCCCCTCACCCCCCTACCTCAATAAATACTAAAGATTTTATATGAGTACCAAAACCTAGTCTGATATCCCTTTCATGGGAGGGCTTTCCCTCCCTTCCTCCTATATGTTAAAAGGCCAGCTGCTTGTGGTCCTTGCATCCCATAGTAGATGAATAATGAAACCCTAAGGCCACAGAAACTGTTTGCAGTCTGGAAAGAGCCACTACTGAATACCTAGGGAAGATAGGGACTTTCTTTGTCCCTTTTCTCTGCTGTTCTGATAACTGGAGATTGGTTTAGATCCCAAGGTATCTAAAAAGCTTGTAATGTAACCATGCAAGTTTTGCTCACCAAGAAGCCTATCAGATATTTTCATTTTATTTTTTGATCTCTTTAGTAAAAATTGAGGTAGCTTCATTTGCGCAGTCTCTGAAGCATTAAACCCAACACTCGTTTTCCTTCTTTTTCTATAATACATATGTTAACTTTGCCTACTGTGCTGCCAGCATGTTGTTTTATTGTGAACTTCATGGTTATGGATTTTCTTTTCTGCAAAGTTTCATCTCTAATTTTTTGTTTATGAGGCAGTTTTGGCTGTTAATTGAAAAGAAAATATCTATGATGAACATGAAAGCAGTTTGTACATACGAAACCAAGAATAAACAGGAAAAGCTCAAATGAAAGAAGAGACATAATAATTTGAGAGCTTATAATTTTGAATCCAGTCTAATTATTTTGCATGTTGTGGTGATACTTCAGCTTTGTCCGTGAGAGCGTGTCTGTTAAAGTGAAAGATATTTGCTATAGATTTTACATCTGGGGCAACCCCTTTCCATTTAGCCCTCTTCTCTGCAGCTGCCTTTTCCCTGGAAGAGGTTTGTTTTTTTTTGTTTGTGCGTTTGATTTTTAATAAAATCTCTTTCCTCATAGAGTCCTGATTTCATAAGGTGAAAGACCCAAAGACTCTCTAGGTAGTGTGTTACTAATGTTGATTTTGTCTTAAAGTCACAGGCTATTTTAGTAATAGGTGAGAATATGGCAGATTTTTTCTATCAGTTTATGTTAATATTGCCTTCTCTTTAATGATGTAAAATGTTGTCCTGGGATATGGAAAGATACATACATACCTACATATATATTCACCTCTTTTTCATTAGATTCTTTTTTCCTCCATGCTATGGTCCAAATTCCAATTTTTTATAAATTTCAGAATTTGTAGTTCTGAATTTGATTGGAATCTAAGAATTTAACATCTCGTCGACATGAAAACCTGTACCCAAGATACATCATATTGAGTGTAGAAATAGCTGTGCTGTTTCTAAAGGCTAATCTGATGGAAGAGACAGTGTAAATATGTTTTTCGCATGGCTTACACAGCTGCCTGGGTTTGGCTGAGGGTTCCACATGATCCGTTTTGCTTGGGTGTGCTAAGAGCTGTGGTATAGTATTCTCTTACCTCATGCTGGTTTTGCAGGGATTGCCTGACATTTTAAGGCAATGGTGACCATGCACTAAGAAGGTGAGGAGACTAGAACCATTACGTTAGGTGATTCAGAGACTGTTGTTTTTGCTTTCTTCATTTAGCATTTTGAATCTATAACAAATTATTTGAAAGACTTGTTTCTGAAAAAGCTTTTTTCAGCATTTCCATGGTGAAAAGGCTAATCCAATTTCCTGCTTCTAGGACTGTTGGTTATTGTGCATGCATAGAGGAGGAGTATGGCCTACTGGTTAAAACAGGGAACTACTAGAATATCGAAAAGTACAGTTCCTGGCCCTGCCATATAATTTCCATATGACCTTGGGCAAGATATGTCAGATAAAACTTACTTCACAAGGGCATAATATAGCTGAATTGATGAAATTGTAGTGCTTTTAGATCCTCTTGAAGAAAGTTACACAAAAAGAAATTACTACTGTAGTAGAACTGTTGTGAAAGCAAAGTAGAAGAGCTGGCACGATTAGGAGACAATTTATTGACTTTCCTTTCTGGCTATTTAAAAACTTTTCTAACTTAGTTCAGTTAGAAAAGTTGGTTTGTTTCTGTCCTTGATATGCATGTGCAGCTCCCATTAGTGCCAGCAGGAGCCCTGTGCTTGCATTGAGAGAGGAGAATAGACCCCTGTGCATATAATGATAAGTTAGATAGCCTCTTGTGGCTCTGTGTGTGATTTCTGATCTATTGTGCTAGAGATACTACACCATGAGAGAGAGCTGCTGTCATTTTCAGTAGGAAGTGAGGACTTTAAGAGCTTGAGAACTGTCCTCTTTTTTGAATAGCACTTTTGCTGCATGAAGTGTAATTTATTTTTATCACAGCAGGCATAAAGCTTCCAGGTTTTCATAAAGAAAAATGATCCATATAGTGCCCATGTCAATTGAACAATCATTTGAGAACCTGTAAATTCAAAACACAGCCCTTTCTCAATGCAAAGTATTGTTCCTTTTTGCTGCAGCTTTTAATTTTTTTAGTCTTGGTCTTTCATTAGTACTTCAGACATACTATAAAACAGTGTTTTCATCTCAGTAATTATTTTTCCAGCCATCAGTTTGCCTGTAGCAGGACACATTATTTAATTATAGTAACAAAAACTTCTTCAGACAGGACTTTCTGTGCTTTCAAAATCTTTCAAGGTGGTACTTCCTAAACTTCCTTTTTTTTTTTTTTTTTTTTTTTTTATGTAGCAAATGTGAATCGATCATTAAAATTTGAGAAGAAAGGGGAAAGGAGAGGGAAGAGTGGGAGAAGGGGTTAAGAGAAAGAAATTGTTTGTATCTTGCCTTATACACAAACACACAAAAAGAAAGGAAAACAAAGCAAGACCTATTATTAGTCCTACAACTTGTCAGTTTGATTAGTGAATGGTTGCCTCTCTCTCTTCTGAGAAAACACTACATCTTTAAATGATGTCCATTCTTAAATGTAGAAACCCCACATTGTGTCTGTTAGTGCGTAATTGGACTGTCTTTTAATACAAGCAGAGGCACTTGTTTCTGAATATAAACCCTGCACCTCAACAAGTCAGGGAGATAGTAAAAACCTGTTGTTTGGCTTTGTCTTGGGGAATAATGGAGTCACTAATCTACTTGATCTCTGGGAGTCAGATAAAGAAGAAAGTGAACGATGCATACATTTCAAAGATGGAAGGCGCTTGTAAAAGCAATTTCTTTGGAGGGAAAAAGTAGAGCAAAGGCTGTTGGAAACCTTTTAATTAGTACTAATTACCTCAGCAGAAAATGTTGGAGGCTTGAAAGGATTTGTGTCAGCAAGTGAAAGATCAAAGATTGCGGCGCTCGCATTTTAATCTGTTGGCTATAAAAACGAATAAGGAGGTGGTAATGGGGCCCATGAGAATGACAACCCAGGTGGTGGAGGCCTTAATCCCTTCTTTACAGCTAGTGCCTGAGGCCTAGTTCCAATTACATAATAAGATGATTTAGTTTTTACTTTAATTTTAACAAAAATTAAGTTTATTTTAGCCTTCAGTAAAGACGAGACAAGGTTTCCAGACAAGATCTTGTCAGTTTATTTCTTTTAATGTTTTAAGTCCAAGCCTTTATTTAGCCGTCTTTTTCCTAAGTGGCTGAAGTTGCTCTATAGAAAGCCATGCGGCAGCAAAGGTGCTTTGATGTGGTCTCTGGAAATGAGGAGGAGCTGGCAGTGGGCGACTGGTGGCCACTGTGGTAGCACTTGGAAATCCGGTAACACCATGAGTAAGCTTGCTTTCTTTTATTTGTTTTTGTTTTTCTTTTTTTTTTTTTTAAACAAACTGCCTAGTTGCGTCAACAAGGAGTAGTTCATAGTCGTGCTTGCAGTGATACTTCTCTGTTTTCTTTGAAAACACTCTTGGTGGGTTCACATGATCATGTGTGAGGTAAATTACATCTTTATTTTTGTGGCTTGAGCAGATTACATGCCCCTCAGAAATCTAATTGACATAAAATTCCTCTATGGACAAAAGAGTGAGCATATGGCTTAGGCTGAAGATAGGCTGATGGCTGCAATGTAGGCTTCAAATGGATAAATTTATGTCTGAGAATCTCCAGCACTTCCACAGAGCCAGGCCCAGCCGTTGTGTCAAGGGGGAGGTAGATGCATCTCAGAGTAGCATTGGGTTTACAATTCAACTCATGCAGTCAAGTGTTATCTATGCTCATTGAAGTGGTAGGGTTTGAGTTTTTTATTAATTTGACTTGTACAAAAGGTTATATTGTTTGCTCTCTGAAGATTCAAGCATAGTAAGTTGCAGCTGCTCGTGTTTTTATTTTTACAGGTCATTGGGCTAAAAATCTGGGAACAGTGGCAACACAAATAATCAGGCCTCTATTCTGGGTTACACCTTTAAATTTCTTGTTCAATGTTTATACAGCAACTAAAGCTTGAAATAAACTTTGTACTACATGCTTTATTGAGTTTTATATTGAGTTTTTATATTCGAAATATGTTAAATGTGTATAGGACTTAGATAATTGTTTCATGGCGTATATAATAGCACATTCTCTGGTACTAGCCTATTCTGCTTGTAATTCAGCCTTCAACCTCAGGTTCTTATGGTTTTTGATTTTATTCTGATGTGATAGAAAACAGTGTTGATTTTTAAATTATATTGTTTTGAATGAAGTCTTTTGGTCCCTCAGTAGGCTTTGTATGTATTGGCATGACAGTAAAACATGAAAAAATCCCAGATATTGAAGTTCAGTGTTGTCTTCCTTTTGCTTGCCTTTTCCTAATCTGTGGAATATCTGTAGTCTTTAAGCATGTTGTGGAGAACTGTGATTGAATCTCTTTCTTGGGCATGGAAAAACAACTGAACTGAGACCTGAGCCTCTTTTCAGGACAGTATGGGGGAATAACACTAGCTTGTTTTTTTGGGGTGGCTCTTTCCTGTCAGAGCACACCATCATGGGCCACAGTGGGTGACTGTCCCTGTGAAGCTGTTCAGAAGGACCCAAGGTGCTAACAGGGTTATCTGTTGCTCCAGGAGATGTTAGGGTGGTCCCTTTACTCTAACTTGATCCTAGGACTTTGTCTATTGCTGTCTGATGTGAATAGCGTTTGAGTACGTGTGGCACAGTGACCAGCTAAAAGTGTATTGGTATGACCTGTGTTTTGGTGATTGTTCATCATCATCATCTTCCTCATCCCTAGCCTATCAAATACACAGTTGTGTATCTTTTGAAGGTGTGATTTATGCTGGACTGTACTTTCCCAACCAGATTTTAGACAATCTTATTAATTTTAGGGATTGAAGTGGGGAAAAAAAAAATGAATGCAGAAAAGCCTGCCATAGAATCTCTAGTCCATCCTCTTGGACTGTAAGATTGTTACCTGCTATCTTTCCCTGCCAGTGTTTTGTATGGGTTGACTTTAAATATACCTGCTGTGTAGAAATGGAGAGCGCTGACAGGAGAACACTATCCAGCATTTTTTTGTGATGGGCATCTTCCTTTTTTTTTTTTTTTTTTTTTAAATTATGTATGAATTGGAAGAAATGTATGTTTCATACATTGTATGTTTCTAGGAAATTTTAATTGCTCACATTTTGGAGTGTGATAATCTTTGTAATTTCAGAGGCTGAATTCTAGAGTCTTGTTTTGTCCAAATGCTTTTCACTATTAAATACTGTATGCTTCCATTGCTGAGGCCATGTATTAATATTACTCATTATTTTGCATAATATGAGCAGTGGGGAAAATAACCAAAATAAAAACCAAAATGAACATTAAACTAATTACTAACTTTGTTTTGACCATGCATTTATTGTTTACTTATGTAAACATTTACTTATGTAAACAATTATAATGCATGTTGCAAGAGTTTAATTGAAATGCAGAAACCCCCAATTTGACTGAACAGATTTAATGAACGGATTATATTAAAGCATTATCAAAAGTAAAAAAGATATAAGCACATGCTTTTGTCTGATTTTGAGCTCATGTATATAAATCTTTGCAGGATTACCATAAGACCCAATAACACAAAAAAGTTGTACAAACAATTAGTCCTGAGCAGTTATCACGCAACAGTGTGTGACTGAGTGCAGTGTGTGGTAATGATTCCCAAAAGTCGTGGGGTGTTTCCTTGCTTTCTGCTCTTTGCAAGGGTGATTTATGAGTTTACAACATCCTTCCCAAACTCCGTAATTGCCCTGACAGTTCCCCAGATGGACTATATCCAAGTTGGTATAAAACAGTACTCATTGCAGCTGGGCCTTCTAATTCATCTTGAGTTAGGTACAGGACTTCTTGTTCTTTTTGTCTTTATTTAGATTTGTTACCTTTCTAGAAACACTGTACCATGGTAATTGGTGCTACTTTGCACTTAAACACCAGATATGCCTGAAAGCAAAACAAAGTTCTATTTAGTATGGCTTAACCGAAAGCTTTGTTTTAGGAATGGAAACAAGGACAAATGCAAAACTTGGTCTTTGCATATACTTAGCAGGTCACCTTTCCACTTGCTGAATCCATCTTCTCTAGGATTCCTGGAATGGATTCCAGCAGGTACTGCTTTGGGTCCAAGTGTCTCATCCAATGCATCTTCTCAGTCCATCCATCAGTTCTGATTTAGTCCTGCCAGAAACTTTGATGATCATGTTTGGAAACTGTTGGTGATTCTCTGTTTTGTATGGACTGAGTGGCTCCTCCTTGCCCTGAACACAACTATTTCCTCTTTCTCCCTGGGAGTGTCAAACTGGCCAGTTACATCCCACTCCAGCTGGACTTGTCCGCCTGTACGGGATTTGTGCCTTCCTGCTAAGTATTATACAAGACAGACATACATTTCACAAATGATCTCTGGTATGCTGCTAGCTTTCTAGAAAGAGATGAAACAGCATATAATGTTAACACTGATGACAGACCCAGTAACAGTTACTTTGTTTAAACAAGCACATGAAAAAGTGTTTCCCCTCTTACAGCTTTTGTAATGTTGCAAGCTTCCACTTGCATAATGTACAATTCACTGGAGATTCCACAGGCATAAGTAAAAGAAAAAGTTGTCTCTTGCTTGTGTATACTTGCATTTTAGAGTAAAGCACATCCATGTGGAAGATGTGCTGATTAGCACTTAGGTAGTCTCCTTGAAGGAATTCTAGTTATTATTATTTGGCTCAGTCGTGCATAGATCTTATATGCTTTTATCCTAAGTTTTATAGATCTAATAATCTGTTTACTAGCTTTTGGGGCTTAAATGCTAGTTACAGTGAGGAAATCTGTTACAAATAATGGTTTGAGTGCAAAAAGAAACACTGAAGAGTAAAAATGAAAATTTGCCTTACATTTGGAGATCATTAAAAGATTTTAAAATATACACCAAAAGTTAAGTTTCCTAAATTCTTGTTAAGTTTCCTAAATTCTTATTAAGGCACCTAAGTGCTCTGATCTTTGTAAGGCACTAAGGTTCCAGCTTTTTCTTTTAAGGTCTGTAAGAACTGTTGTTTGCTCTATACGTCTAAAAATAAAAGCGTTCTAATTTCAAAACTAGACGTGCAGCTTTCCGATTCAGGCACCTGTTCTAACATAAAGCTTAAACCTGCAAAGCTTGAACAGTCACCTTTTTGCCATCTTGGACATCACTGGACTGATATTCCACCTTAAACTTTTTTTTTTTTTTGAAGTATACTGTGAACTTAGTATGTAACAAGTGCTTGAGCATTAAGGATGCTGATGAACAAAATGTTTAGGAAGAGGATATTAAAAGCTGTACTGTGATTAAATATTGAAGGACAACTTAGATCCTTGTTCTGGAAACATAAGGGTGTAAAATATCTTGAACAAAATTTTTAAATATATAACAAATTTGGAAGCTTGTGTGAACAATTTTGTTGGTGTAATTGATAAAACTCTCATTTCAATAATCAGAAGCTATGTGATTTTTGGAAGCATACCAACCATGGCTTACGTGTTGAATCAGTTACAGTTTACAGTTACACTTACACTGTCACTTACAGTGTACAGTTTAAGTAGATCTTATCAAAAAACATTAATGCAGTGAATCTCACTTCAGTACTTTATTAAATCTATTTAAATATGCTTTAAAATATTTCAGAGACATCAAACTGAGGATATCATTGAGCATTTAGAAAGTGATGAATGCAGTGGCCATTAAATTTTAATTGTCTGTAATCTCTTGCTACCATGGCAATAAAAATAAAAACTTTTTAAAGGAATATTCTATATAATGCATTATTTGCTAAGAATATTCTTAGTCAGCAAATCCATGTAAGCAGGAACATACATTTTCTGCTCTTTCATCACTTTAATATGTAAGTTGTATGCTTCTAATAGTCTTTGTGTTCTTCTTATCTGTGTTTAACAGCATTTAGAAATCTTTCTTAATATTATTGAAAGCTGAAATATCTTTTAGTCATCATGTCCTTTTTCACCCTTCTCAACAAATTTCCTGAGAAAATTAAAAATTTGAAATGAATCTACTCTATCTTATTTTGCTGTGCAGTTCTGAAGTATTCTGATGAGCCTGGATAAGCTGATGTGGCCTTTAGGGAGAGACACATCAAATATAGGCAGACAGCTCCTGTGTCTGGTAACAAAGACTGAAGAGGTCAAAACTATCCCAACAGGCCTGAGCAGGTCAGTCAGAGGCAAAAGTTGGAAATAAAATTTGGTGGGGAGGGGAGTAAAGGGCCCGGGTCAAGTCCTGTTCAAAAAGTCAGCTTTGTCAAAAGCTTCAGTCACATTCTTACCTACAGGCAACCTCTGTTGATCTCAACTCATTAATCGAACTGGAGAGCCGTCTTGACCCTGGCTCCTTCCCTTTGAAGTGTGGTGTCCTCTGCAGCATGAGGAAATAATTTGCTGCCTGATTCAATGAGCCATCAGTAGAGCCAGCAGACCTAATGACATGTGAGAATATTAACCTCCTACCACGAAGAGCTGTGAATCTTGAGAGGCAGTCTATAATTCACCCAGCACTCCTGAGCCTTCCCTTTCTGTCTTATTCTTGCACTTACTTTCTCACTCACAGGGGGAGAGAGAGAGGAGAGACCCTCTTGTCGTAAAACTTTATTTTCTTCTGTAGTGGGAGCCTTACTGAGCTGCTTGATAATGAGTTACTTTCCTTTTGCAGTTGGATAAAATTTATACTGAAAAATAGACATCTGTCTTGCATATAATAATTTCTGTTTAAAATATGACACAGGCTACATAACTGACATCAAGGCGGTGGTAATCTGAATGCTTACTCAAGTAGACTATTTTATATTTCCTTATTTATTTTATATCCTGAAAGGAAAAAAGTAAAAACAAGAAAACAAACATGCATAACAATGACGTTATTCTGTATAAGGTGTTTTCTAGGTGCCCTCAGTCAAGAGGATCTTTCTGCAATCCGCTTCTTCCTTCATTTTTTTTTTTTTCTACCTAAAGAGAAAAACAGTTCTGCCTGGCCAAGAACCATGTGTTATATGCACACACAAGGGTGTGTTCTTGCCCTTTGATTCTTAACAAAGAAATAGATTGTTGGTTTAATCCCGCTGCTTTAAAAGTCAGAGCTGGTTTTTCCCTTGTTGACTCCTTTGGCATTTTCAGTCACAGATTCAGGTCTCAGTGTCTGGTAAGCTTCAGAAAGTGAGCCACTGTTATTCATACGGCTAAATAATGAGAAAGGAAAAGCAAAAATGGCCCTGTGTGAATGTGCTGCTCACGGTGAAAATGGTGGTGATTACCAGACTTTACACTATTATGTAGCCCTATAAGATTTTTTGTAAGAAGATTTTTTGTTTTTGATGTCTCTTCATAGTGCTGATTGGTGCTGCAGAAGGTCAGAACTTAGAGGTTATGGGTATGGGTGGGGAACAGTATCCAACATAGCAAATCCCAGCCCAAAAGGACTGTTGCTGTCAACTTAGTCTTGTCTGTGCTAGAAAGGTTTGTGTTTTTTTTTTTTTGCTGTAACTGTACTGGCAGATTTCTCATTTTTGGTGGCAACATAGCTTACAAAAGCAAATGAAATTACACAAAGTGTGAACACTTCTGATGGTAAAAGATATTTCTCCACTGGGAGTGAAAGTTAGTGATACAGTTGTGCAGCCAAAACATTTCTATTGGAAATTGAGCCTGAATTCTGTTGGGTTACAATTACAGGGTTATTTTGATTCTCAGGAGTTGTTAGTAAAACTATTGGTGTGTTGTGTGGATCTGGGTGCAGAGTAAAATACCATGAAGAGGGTGTAAAGGAGGTTACGGAGACAAAGCAAGACAGGTAGCAGAAGGAAATAAATAAATCGCAGTTATATGCTGTGTAACAAGTACTACAGTGTCTGTGGTATGCACATATGTAGACCCCTGTGATTTTAAGTTGTTCTAAAGATATTTTTTAACATCGAGGGATTCGGTGTTATGTCCATTAACATTTCTCTGCCATCATGCTTGAGCAGTCTATTAGTCATTCTCACCTCTTATAGCTGGTCACAAAGGCCAGTCCCCTTGCCTCTCTCTGCTTCATCTTTTTTATTAAGTTTATTAAAACTAGTCAGATTATACTTTCTTATGGCACAGGCTGTGCTTGGTCCATTCATTATGGTTTCTTATCTTGGCAGGCAATCTGAATTGAACAGCAGCTAGTCCATTATGCACATATGAAGCCCATCACTCCTCCAGCAATGGCCAATTCATCAAACATTTATCTTTTGCCCTCTGAGCAGTGCGTCAATTTGCTTGTCAATCTTCAGCCTTGGTTGTTGTGGAAGATGGGAGAAAAATTACTTTTCTTTTCTCCCTTCGCACTGAACTCTAGTAGTCAAAATGGGCTTGACTCTACTCGCTCTACAGGCTTGTTACTCCCCCATTCTCTGTGCAAAAAGGGGAGGGGTCAGGTTACTATATGAATTGCAGAGTGACAGATTGAACCAAGATACAGTAAAGCTTTCATTATGGCACTGCCTTTGCACTTGAATTTGCTCATATTTCCATTATAATACTGTTTTTTAGAGGGTTTATAAATAGGTTCTCAACTTGGCACATGGAGCTGAGAGGAACTTTTAAGAATAAATACATTATAGAGTTTTAGTGGGGTTTTTTTGGGGTTTTTTTTGTGGTTTTTTTTGTCTTTTTTTTGTTTGTTTGTTTTTTGTTTGTTTTGTTTTTTTTTTTAAAGACAGGTAGATTTATATTTTGTAAACCCTGGCTTGTTCTTTTGCTGTTTCTAATCACTAATACTTCCTTGAAATCTTTCAAGTTCGGGTAATGGCAGCGTCTGCATTTTTTTTTAAATGCCATTTGTTTTATTGAGACTGAATTCCCTGTTAAGATTGGGGAAAAAGACAAATGAAGCAAGAGACACATCCAAGTTTTCCTCTTAACTCCTCTAACCTCGTTATTCTTCATCAAATACTTTCAAGAAATTTTAGCAGAAGGATGCTTAAGTCCTTAGAAATATTATTGAAGCGATGCATCCATTGAACTGCAGGGACTTCATAGTGGTGGTTTTTGCAGAACGCCCTTTGATAAAATATGAATGCATACAGTTACTTGCTCTTTGCTTGGTAATTTTTACCTGTGTTTTTGATAAAACTGTATTTTGTTATATGATACTTGCTCGATCATTAGATGACTAAGAGCTCATTTTCTGATCCATTTTGTATGATTTTAAAGTATTTTATATGGCTGATACGAAAATCATCTTGCCACAGGCTATAGTATTCCATTGATTGTCATTTTATTTAAATTTACACAAATTTGTAACAGTAATATCACATAAAATCTTGGTATGTTTAATCCTAAAGATATAATATAAAAACTTAAGCAAAAAGAAGCCTAGCATGAAAGATAAAGCTTGAGCTGTATTAATGGGATATCCTCTTGAGTAGAGCTGTATTAAGTACACATACTGAAATGTGAGACTTTAAGAGGTTCGTTAGAAGAGAAATTGAACCCCACCCCAGACAGTCTGGTTGCTTCATGGTAGAGTTAGGCCAGGATTTTTTTTTTTTTTTTTTTTTGACTAGCATTTTGGTAGGAGAGAATGGTGGTTAAACGACTGAATGGTTGACTTTAATATGTTTTTTGTGAGCTACTGAAAACTGTAATTGGGATTTGTAGTTCATTTCAGCAGGTAAATAATCTACCCATATGGGGCACTGCTGTAACAGTTTATTTTACCCTAATGTTGCAATTTCTTCTAATTTCATGCAAGACTTTGGACAAATAGGCTACGTTCATCCCTCCCAAACGTATGTACTCACTGAGCCTCACCTGAAGGTCTGATTCACCTTCTGGAAGTGCCCATCTTTTGTCACTGGCTATAAGGAGTTATGAGTAACTGGACTTTTAGAGATGGATGAGATAAATCTACATTGTTGCTTTTCAGATAATTCCATCATTTGAGAAGCTGCTGCTTAATAGCAATATCTCTCTCTATCTCAAGAAATTCTGCATTTCTGTTTTATAACTGGTAGGAAAGGGTTTGAAATATTGTGAACTTAACATTTAGAATTCAGAAGGCCTCTTATCTATTTTTGTCTGTCTGTTTATTGACTCTACTTTTCTCTGTGTTTTCTTTGAGGTTTGGGGGTGGGTGGTAGCTTGTAGGGGTTGAGCAGTTTGGGCTTTTTTTTTTTTAAGTAATGGAATTTGCTGGATAAGACTCAGAACAAGACTATAAAAACTGGATGAAGATTCTGGATTTTCATGAATCCCCACCATTTTAACGTGCTTACATAGCTCTAGTTTATGATTGTTGTGCAAGATGTTTTCATCCCCGTCTTTTTTGGTAATGAGGTGTCCTGCATAGCCTTGTATGCTTTCAGTGTATAAAGAAAGGGGAAAAACGGGGGATGGATATTCATTTTATTGTATGTCTAAAAGTTAAGTATGATCTTTATATGAAAAGATTCAGAAACTAATTGTAGATCCAGTTCCTAACACAGGTTTGATCTTTTCTTATGGAGATCTTTTCTTCCCAGGTATTTAATGATTCTGTTCATTCATTTCTTTCCATTTTCTCTTTTGCTGACCGTATTCACAGGCTTGCCTGAAGTTTTATTCAAGGAGCTGATTCCAGATATTTTTTTATCTAACAATAGAAAGCTGGAAAGAGATTGACTGGCAGTGATGCAAAATGCTACCTCTAGATAGCCTGTGGAATACTAACGTTCCCTCTGATATTAGACAAAACAAAGCATTCCATGTTTTGGAAACATTGGTAAGCTTGTTCTCCATTGAACAGATTCCTGTTCAGTGATTCCTGTTTTATGACTTGTCTGGTCTAACTTGGGCCCTGGCCCACACTAGAAATTTTGGAGATTCTTTACTTTCACTGGGGCGCTTTTTTTTTTTTTTTGGTTCTGCTTTGGTCCAGAAGTCATTTCAGAACTGTCCATTACATACGCCATTCTAGGTTTTTTTTGGATGTATTATCATGCAGAAAAATAGGTATAAACACTGCGGAAAATAAAAGAAAAGCTATTATGTTTGAATAGCGTAGAGGGCATTTTTTGATGCTTTACTTGTAGTTTATCTGTCATTACTATCTCTGTGAGCAGGAAATACATAAACCTTTGATTTGCAGTGTTCTTGTGATTATAATGGAGAGTGCTTTTTTTTCTGGAATTTGAACTGAATTCTAGCCGCTCTGTTTTCTTTAAAATGGGTTAGTTATTTTTCTGTACTCACAGGTGAGAAGTGTGTTTAGAGCAGAACCCCACAAAGCAGGTTTGAGAGTACGTTCTGACAGAGGCCTCAGCCTGGGGGAGTTTGCACCAAAGATTCACCGATCCCCTTCTACCATCAGAACAGAACTGGAAATGGCTTGTGTTTTTCCCTGTGTTTGTATGCTATAGTTAAGATTAAATGGAATTTAAAATTGAACAGGAATCAAAGCAAGTAAACCTGAAATGATGTTTTGCATTCCAAGGGAATGATGCAAAATCTAAACTTCCACATGTGTCTGTCTTATGTTTTTACATATATAGCATTTATTTATTGCTTTGTTTTGGTTTGGTGAGGTTAAGTCAAAGGACTAGAAGTCAGGAGCTCTGGGTTTTATTTCTTGTCTCTTAGAAAATTGCTGAAGGTCACCTTTTGTTAGTCGCTTAACCTCTCTTTGCTTTACTACAAAATGGAATTTTAGGCTTAGCAGGTTTTTGAAGAGTAATTCATTAATGTTTAAAAAAAATGCTTTGTGCTCTGTGGCTGGCAGGTGCTGGAGAAATAGAAATTACATTTCTGTTCTTTAAATACTGAAATTATCTAGCACTAGGGTTCTCTGTTGATTCTGCTCTCCTGTAATCTGTTAAAACATAAAAGGCAAGAAAAAAGGTATTTTAAGAAGCTCTTGTTTTGTAACAGCTCTGTCTTTAACTCCTCCTAATGGCTATATCTTGTCAACAGAGTGCAAATCAATTTCAAGGCTAAAGCCAAATTCTCTCATTTACATATTGTTAACTGCTCTCTCTTTTTCTGTTAAACAGGAGGAAAAAGTTATTAGATATGAGGCAGCTGTCTTATTAATGGAGGGGGGGGATAAAATGTGAGGAACACTTCTTTTTCAGCATATACTACCGAACAGCTTGTTCTTCCCGACAAGGATAACTGCAGAGTACCAAGGTTTGTCCATTAGTTGAGAGGCTTCTGCTTTTTTTCATCTATAAAATCTCATGTATTCATTGTCAAATATTACCAAAATGAAGAGCTGCTCTTGAGTTTCATTGTAACCAAATCCCCGTCAGGGCAGAGAGACCGTATGAAATAGCGTAGTTGACAATTGCCATGCGTACACATACAGAAAAAAAATCTCTGCCCTGACATTCCTTTATGATTAAAACTTTGTTACAAACCATGAATGAATTATGGAAAAGAAAGCTGGAGAAAATCATACTGATTAGCTGAAGGCCTTGGATAAAATGACATTTCTGTATTCTGACCTTTGTATTCTAAAGGATTATTTACTGTCTGCTTACAGAACATCTTAAGTCGTTTTGCAGAGGGAGTCAGTTTCCTGTTTAGCGCGGTGTTTTTGTAAGCTAATGAGGGCAAAGCGTGAGCCATAGGCAATGATGCTGTGATATTAGCTGTGACAGGGAGCTTGATCATAATTATCTTAACGAGGATAGGGTTAATTACAGTGGAAACTTAAAGTTTTTTCTGTTTGAATGAAGCGGCGCTGAATACGTTGTGATGTTTTGTCGGTTTGATGTGACTTTGGAAATTGCAATGGAAATCTCTTGGCAGCACTTGCTCTCCTCTGGGAGCAGAGTGTGAGCCCTGCAGTGAGGTAACTGAGATGGTACCTGTGGGTGAGATAATGGGCAGCTTTCATGTCATTAGAGCAGGGAAAAGCAACCTGCAATACACCTTAGTGATGTTTATTAGCCTTTTGAAACTAGGGAAAACAAGTAATTGCCACTGCCCCTTCAGTGCTGGTTGTATTGTGGTGGTAACATTGTGTATTTGTTTTAATATACTAATATGGGGAGACATTTTTTCTGCTGTGAACTATGAGAAAACAGCACAGATTTAATTTTAGACTGGTTGTCTTTCTTGGGGGATTTCCTTCTTTTTATACTTATCTCTTGGGGTGTTTATTTGCTTCTTGCTATGCTGTGTATATACACTCACTCCTTTTGTAATGGGCTCATAAGGAAATGCTTGAAGTACATTAATATAACTATCTCACCCTCATTAAAAATAAAAATGCCAGTATTTTGTACTGATTTCTACCTCAGCTTTTCAAAAATGCTTTCTATATACTAATTCACTATTGCAATCCTTTCTTATCCCCCATCTGCAGATGGGAAATTGAGGCACGTAGAAGTTATGGGACTTGCTGAAGTTTGTTTATAAAAATATAGTGTGTGGATTGTACTTAAAACTTTTAAATTGTGAAGTACAACTGGTGGGTAATATTTCCTTCTATATTATGATGGTAGAGATTGTTGCCTTGAATTTAGTAGCTAGTATCATTGAATGATAGCAAACACGTTTTTTCCTTTTTTATTTCTTTACCAACTGTCTTACCAATTTTGTTTTGGTGCTAGTTTTTCCTTCTGTTTAAGATGAAAAAATAAGAATTCTGTGAATAGCAAAATAACATATGGATGTAAATTTATGTTAATGGCTACACCCTCTCTCTGTACTGTGGCAACCCCTCCTGTCTCCCTGGACTCTGAATTTAGGTGATTAAATCACCAAGTGCACACTGCTCTGATGACATGAAAACAACAATTAATAAGCAACCCCCTGTGTAACACGGCTCCTTCTTAACTGAGCAGCTAATAACATTACATGGCAAAAATTATCAAAACCAGACAGGTGTAAGGAGATTTGCGCACAATTTTCTCTGCCTGTCTATGAAACTAGTACCCTTGTGTTCATCCCAGACTTGTGAAAGAAAGGCTGTTTCAATAGGCAACTCCCTCTAGTGTTTCAAGGCCTTTTGTCCCAGTTCATGGCTTGTCATTTTGTTTTATGCCTCCCCTGCAGCAGTTTTGGATGTGTGCTTTCTTCTCCTTGCCAGTTGCCAACCATTTGCTGATTCTCATGATAAAACTATTATATTTGCATAACATAACTCAGGAACAATGTGTATTTTGATGCTGACACTGACCAGAGCCCAAACAATGTTTTTTCACAAAGGACCTATTAACATCCTGTAAGGCTCTGTGGTGTTGACAAGACGGTGGCCTTCTCTGAACTCCATTGGCAAGTTAGAGTCTTACATTGAAATGTGAGGTTTGGAAATAATCCACTATTTATATAGTAAAGAGTATTTAAGGGGAATTTGTTAAACTAGGTTTGTCAAATAAACTGAAATGAAAACTCATAACAGCTTGATAAACTCGCTGCTACTTCCTCTGGGTTATTTTGCCTTTTAAAGGTACTTGGGGGAAAGCACTGTCTGAAATGTTTGCTGATCTCTTTTCTGATCTTGACTTTGGCAAAACCAAGCCTGTTGCCACCCTTTGCCGAAACAGCTAGCTTAATGCAGCATGCTAGCACAGCTCTTAACGGTGTACAGGCTATGTAGGCTGAATTGAGTTTTTCCGAAACAGCTTGTTAAAGCCAAGTGCAAAAAGTGTGACTGTTACTGTGGCGGTTGCTTCAGTATAATGTTTATGATAGAGGCTTTTGTTCTTTCAGCTTCAGAAATTGTAGACTCAATGCATTGTAATGATATAGATATGCCATAGGGTATAGGCATGTCAAATTTTCTTCCGGTCTGGCTGCCCAGCATCAAAATGGCATTAGTAATAGTTGTACCTCTCTTTCAGAATGCCAAGTCAGCAGTCTGTGAGCGCTTTGGAGTCTTTGGACTGAAATACACTGTTTCAGTGTTGTGCAAATGTTACTTGAATATTCATAGTTTAGTGTACAGTACTCAGTGTAAAGGTCATGGACTTGATTTCGTTTGGTTGTTTGAACCCTCTTACTGTGATTTATAAGTGGTCAGTAAGTCATATCTACAAAAGCGGTATTTTGTTTTTGTTGCACAGAGGAATGTTAAATTGTCTAATTCGAAACCCATCTACTTTCTAATAATATTTGTATTTTCCTCCAGTAGTAGTGCCTGTAGAACTCTAACAGGGACCTTGGCTGTATCTTGATCTTTGCCAAAAACTAGGGCGAGGGTGAGGAAATCCCCTCAGTATAAATGTCATTGGAAACTGAATAAATAGTATAGACTGCATCTCCCTTATTCATCACCATTTATAAAACAGCCAGGAGATAGTGATGATCTTCCCACTGGTAGGCATAGTAGATCAGCTGTCAAGTCATGCAGTCTCAGCATATCTTTAGGTGTCTGGTAGGTGAATGAGCTGTGAATGCATGTCTGTGTGTATGCTCCGTATACCATGTGTCTTAGTTGATTAATGTGTGGGGTTGTTTTTTTCCTGTTGGAATGTGCAAGCATTAAGAATCAAGTTTGAAATAGATGCCTTAACAAGGTACCAAAGTGTTTTTAGGTTTTTCCCTGTATGTTTCTATCAGAGGAACGAATACATCCAGAATCTTGTTTATTTACAAGCCATCATCTGCACTTCTATGTTGTGAAATGCTCCTTTTTTAAAGGTGCTCTCTGCAGTCTGACCTGTGGCTTGACAGTGGGACAGTAAGTCCCGAAAAGAAAGCAAATGCCTTCTCTGGCTGGAGTAATTCTGCATTTTATTTTGTAGAGAACATTTTATTTTGTTTGCAGGGGCTCAAGAAGCAAATTAAGTGGTTAATAAAAAGGAAAAAAAAAAAATCTCTTCTCCATTTCCTATTATTGCATGTAAGGTAACTGCTAAGAAATTATACTTGAAGTTGTATTTATTATTGTTAGCAGGGTATGATATTTCTTGGCAGAAATGATGGATGACAACTTAAATTTGTGTCCAGGGAGTGAAGGTGAACTGTGACAGAGTTATTTATCTTGGGAATGGAGGTTAGGGTCAGGCGAGGCTGGGTGCCTGAAGGCACAAGACATTGACAAATTCATCCTGCAGGCCCCATATCTGGAGCCTTTTGTTTTGGATCCTGGCTACTCACTAAGTGACCCCCATCCTTCATCCTGCCAGCATGTGAAGGATGTGTTGCAGTGCCAGCACTCCCCTTGCCACTAATGCTTGTCATTCACTCTTCTGACAGGCCCAAACCAAAACTATTCCCACTCCTGAAAGGGAAGGTTAAAATATTTATTTCAGCTCATAATGGCCTCTCTGATTTAGTGAAGTATCATTTTTCCTGTTGCCTTTGTCGTTTGCAGGTCACTAGAAGGACTGAAAACATTCAGTTACTTGGAAGAGCTGATCTTGGACAACAATCTACTCGGAAATGACCTTCTGTTACCTAGGTTACCCCACCTCCATACCTTAACGCTCAACAAGAACCAAATATCCTTTCAAAGAAATACCTGCAAAATGTCAAATGAGTTTTATGTGTCAGCCAAATTAAAGTACGTGAAATATAGTTCATGTTCAGACAAAGCATTCTCTCGTTTGACACCTGGAATACTTCATAGTAATTTATTATAGGTCATTCATAAATGAAATGCACCATTATATCTTCCTGTTGCTCCATTTTAGTGAGAGATCTAAGTTATGGCTCTGAAGAAATCTTTCTAATGGATAAAATAGAGAAAGAAAATAATGTCAGTGCTTCCAGTGTGCAGCAGTTCCTGTGTTTGCTTGGGGTTCTGTTGCAGGCTGACCTCTAGTGGAATAGAGAGTGCAGTGAAACGCTATTAAGTGTTGTAATAGCTCCTAAAACATTAAAGTAAAATAAAGTAAAAAAAAAAAACCACCCCCAAAATGTAATACCTTTCCTTTTTTAATGAAGGTGGTGATATGCACAGTGTGGTAGCTGCTGTGCAACCACAGCTGTAAAAGCAAGTCACTGCATTCTCAGTGTTCCAACTCTGTATAAATTAATATAAAATACGTCCAAATCAAGGTCTTAATGCATTAAAGTATTTAGATAGATAGTTAAGTACATTCATAACCACTCAGTCACTTCTCTGTATGCCTGAAGTTAGTTTATTCAGAATAAATATTTCAGCAGTTGCCTGAATACTCTGCTGAATTAGAGCCCCTGGTATGTAGGCTTACAGATAATGGTCTGTAAAAGCTAATTATCTGCAAGGGCTGGGCATGGACTTGATTATTAAATAACTTTCCCATACTTTGACACTTCTGGAGATTTGAAGATGCGTAATACATGGTTTTACAAAAGCGAAGGGTGATCAAATTGTGGTCAAAAGGCCAACTGAGGCCTGCAGAGTCTTAGAGCACAGACCATGAAAGCCCTGTCCGTGTAATTGCAGTGTGAGGACAAGGCTGCTCAACTGCAGGCTTTTATTACAGACAATGTAAACAGAGAGCAATTTGCCTCCTACTAAAGCAAAATCCTCCTACTGAGGAGAATAAAAATAACTACAAATTCTACGATTTCTGCACTTATTTTTTGACTCTATAAATAAATTAAAATCAACAGAGTAACTTTTATTCTTGGGGCCCTGGAAATTTGCCAAGACTGCTCTGTCTCTTAAGCAGTAACGGTCATTACTGTACTAGGTATTTGGCTAGATTTCTGGTTAATGCCAGGATTCTGTGGGTTGGATTTGAGTAACTGGTTTTATTGTTTGCTGCCATGGTAAAATCTGAACTGGGCATGCTTTGATGAAGAATGTACAAGAACCTTTTTGCTGATGCTATGGGTGTTGGTATGTCTAGTGCAGCATATCCCCTTCTACAAAGCATGAAATGTAAATTTGGCCATAAGACCCAAAAGCATGTGAGTATGTTTGTCCTTTGGGGAGGTGTCAAGGAGGAGCTTTGCACTTACCAAAAGGAGGGCAGACGTATTGAATAAGAACTCAGTGAACAAAATCAGAGGGAAAAAAATTATCCTGTCAGTAGTATTCTTTAAAGAGTTTCTGCTGGTCTCACAGAGATACTGAAAATACTATTGTCAAGTGAGTAAGCTCTCAAAGTCAATGATAACATGATAAGAAGGATTTGATCTATCCTGGGATTTTTTTAATTCAATCTCAAAACTTTGAAGTTAGAGCTTTGAGAGTATTGAGTTACTCAGGTTATAGAAATAATGTGTACATTTTGTAGTGTGCTGCCAATAATTTAATAGAGGAATTGCAGAAATGCTTGTAAAACACCTAATGTATACAAACTGCCCAGAGAAGAAAAAATAACAGCTGTCTATCATTAACATTTTGAGCCCTAGGAAGTAGCAATCTCTTGTAGGGAAGATACAGCAGTCTTCAGAAGCACGGAGACCTTCCAGATTCCTCTCTTCAATGTGGATACCATATTTGAAAAAGGTCCCTTTTCAACTTGTATCACTTCTTTTAATGAGTGATTTCTCTATAGAATTCTTTTGAAAATGTTCAAATGAAAATATACATTTAATGGAACAATGAACTATATTACAGGAAAGATTGTTTAGTGTGTGATACAAGTGAGCAAAGAATACTGATCTGAAATAAAACTTCAGTTGGTGGTATATTAGCATGTATACACAAATATATACATATGGAGAGAGAGAGATGAAAACAAACAAAAAGCCAAAATGACCGATGTGAAAACTGGAATAACATGTAAACTTTGAAACTCTCATGAGAGCTTTCCTGGCTATCTCTTAATATTACAGTACTCTTTGCTATTTCTCTCCTTTTATTTTGGCATCGTTTTGATCCAGATCCTGTTTTGATAGTTCTGATAAGAGCTTTCTACTCCTTTTACATGGTTCACTTATTGTGTGGCATTGTATGTGTAAATAACATTTGGCCCTTCCTAACATAATATCTGGATACACTGTACAAATGTGAAAGCTTATCTCTAAATCACATAAATACTTAGAAGAATCATCTAGTATTTTTTTCTTCAAGTAGTGATTGTGTATTTCAGTTTCAGTTAGGCCACTCCCAGCTTTTCTACTAGAAGTGGAAGAAGCAAATTTAAATATTAATGTTTTAAAAACAGTTTCCTAGTGTTATACCTCAACTTTTCTGTAATGTGTAATCTGTTAAAAATATTTTTAAATGGCACCTATATTGCTGAAATACGTAAACGATAGTTAGATAGTTATCAACATTGCACAGTGTTGGATTACACGTCTCTAATGCTTTTTTCATGTGCTTTTTTCATGTGTATGGTATTTTTGTTTTTACAAAAGTCTGATTTACTTTGGGAAACATCATCTTAGTTGTTTTGTCAGACACAATGGATGGCAGAAAGCAGTACAGACTAAGATGGATGGGTGGTAGGTAAAAAGTTGGTTTTGGAGGAGGACTCATGACTGCAGTCACCTATGCTTGTAATGGGAAGCCTCATTTTTCCTTTTAAGTATGTTCACTAGATACTAAGAATCAGTCAGGAAACTTGTAAATACATTTATTCCTCTGTGTGTGTTATAGCAGGGTGAGGGTGTTTCACGGCTTTTCACTGTGCTGATCACGGCTGGTGTTACAGTGGGACTGTAACTATATAGTATAGACATTTCAATTCCCTTTTCATTTCAGTCTTTTTAGTATTTGTTAAAGCTACTCAAAAGGGCAGCAGTGATAGTCTGTGAAATATATATACCTGCATGCTGAAAATTAGATGGTGTTCACTGCCTCATTTCAAAATAGACAAGTGATAATGAACCAGATCTGTGATTCTTAAGTAAAAGCCCTATTTCTTAGTCCAGTGAGCTGGTCGTCCATTTAATATACATTCTATATAAAGGTGTTGAATGTAGATGTAGAATGCAGACATGTAATCTAGGTCTAGGTCTTGAATGGTTTAGAGGAAAACCAAAACATTTCACACCTCAGAGTGGGAAATCTAGAGCTGGGCAGAATGCCCATAATTGTATATGAATTACTTGTGGCAAGAGGCGTTATCAGTGTGGTTCAGATCTAAGAATTATATGTTCTTGAGTCTTTGAAAACAGCATGGATAGAGTACCTCAACTGAAGGTACCGATAAGTACTTCTGGTATAATCTGTCTTCACAGAGATCTCATCATAATGCCTAGCAGTTACAGGTTTGTTTAAACCCCAAACTGTAGTTTGTAATTTGTTTTGCCTTTGTGCTTGTTCCTACATTGTCTTGAAGTGCTTGAAGACCTACAAGTCCCAGTCTGACCAGAATCTCATTAAGTGTTTAGGACTTGATGTTTAGATTGAATGAATATGTTAAAGACATAAATTGTCTCCTGTTATGCACAGATCCCTGTCCCCACTAAACAAAGATCTAAGATGAAATGGTACAGCAGTCTTCCTGCATATACTTCTGAGATCTTCATGCCACAGTTATGGATTTGGCTAAATCTGAGTGTGGCTTGTTAGAGAACCACAGTACCTGATGAGCCAAAAATCTTTCTTCTAGAAAAAAGTGTATCTGAAGTAAAAATTAAGTAATGTGAATGCCTAATGCCAAACATCTATGGAAGAAGGAGATAGCTTTCAGTCCAGGTTATTCCTTATCTTGTTGTACAGCAGTGCTTGGACCAGTTCAACTCCAGATGTCAGAAATTTAAAAAAAATGGCGAGCTGCGGCTTTATTTTTGATTGTGTTGCCTTGGGAACCTTGAGCAACATTTGAGCAGAATAGTGTTTAAAAAAAAAATCCAAACAAAAAACATGTCCTTGAAAGAAAGGACATGCTTTCAGGATGGACCTCTCTAGAGAACCAGAAATGTAATTTGATAGCAGGAATAGAAACATTTCTCCTTTTTCTCACTTTTTTATGCCTAACAACATTGAAACCTGGTCTTCAAATCTGCAGCTTTGGAACCATGTGCTTTCTGAAATACCCTTAAAAGCACTGGCAGCTCCAGCTACACAGAGAAAACTAATGCTGCTCCAGTAGGCAGAATAGGGTTTTTTTTTTCCAAGTATTCAGTATGCAGGAAGCTCTCCATGAGATGTATGGACTTAGTTAATTACTACCTGTGCCACGCCTTTTTTTTTCTTGAGCAAAAGTCAGCGAACAAGGCCTTATCTCAAGGCCCTATCTCCCTACCAGATAGGGTTCAGGCCTGAACATGGCATACAAATGGCTGTGCGTGACATCCTATTGCACATAGAGAAGAGGAAGATGTATACTTGCATATTGCAAGCTATTTCTGTGTTTATCCAACCTTGAAGACCTAGCACATTCTAATGGAAAAGCGTTCAGGTGGCAAAGATCTTTTCACACTGCATTCAGAGGAGAATTGGTAACTTCTGCTTCAAGACTCTTTGCCTGTGGAATAACTTGTGGTTGCTACATCGTGTTTGTGATAAATTTAATTGAAGCAAATGTTTCAAATGGGAATTAATATAGGTACCTTGCTCATTTATGACTGTGGTAGAAGTTCTATCCAGCTGTTTTAATGTTATGTTGATTGCAGCACCTGCATGACAGATAGTTAGTTGGCAGAAGACTTTTGAATGACAGTTTTGGGTCTTTCTATGTGGCGGTCTGGAGTTCTGTGGGATATTTCTGATATTCTCTATGTACGTATTTCAAAAATATTTTGAATGTAAAGCTGATTGCTCTTTACTTTGTCTCTTTGCTTCCAAGAACTTCCAAAAGCTGTAATCACAGCAGGTCATTAACATGAATAGCTCTCCTGCAACTCTTTTGGGGAAGTGGGATGGCTAAAAATTTGAAAAGAGTAAGCACAAACTTTTTGAGAGAAAATGATGGAGCAACTTGGAAAACACTGAGAGAGAGAACAAGAGTGGTTACTTTTCTTATAAAGTCAACGTATTTGAGTGTGTGACTAGTAAAAAGAACTGCTGGCAGAGAAAAAGATTACAGAAAGAAATCCCAGATTCTCTTGCATACTTCAAACTCTATGCAAAAAAAAAATTGAGTAGTGAGATAGGAAATATGTATAGGTTTGTTTGGACAGTTATACGTTACGTTAGCATAGCATTTGTATAGAGTTAATAGAATAATTTCATTTAGAAACTGTTAGCAAAGGTTGTGTTTCTGCATAGGTTTGACCAGCAGTTTTCCATGGATAACAACCATGAATATTGTTATACCAAGAATATTGGTAAGAGGAAACAGTATGGAGTTTGGGGATGACCAGCATCAGTCCTCAGTACTTAAAGCAGCTGGACCCTTTTATTACTCTCTATAAAGGATTCATGCAGTGTCTGTGCCCTGGAAATATGCTGGAGGGACTAGTGAGACGATACAGCTAAAGAGACTCTTGAGAATACAGAGGTCTGGAACAGTGGAACACGCGAGACATCCAGTAGTTTGTGTGAATCCACACAACCTCTCACAAGTATAACAGAATGGTCTTTTTACTATGCTGTCTGTCATAAGACATAGCTTAGCATCAAAATGGCTGTCCCTGCTTGTGAGGTTTTCCTAAAGCTGACTAAGCGAAGTGGCATTATACTATCCACTCAGAGTTTACA
The DNA here is from genome assembly GCF_013368605.1 of Nyctibius grandis. NCBI lineage: Eukaryota > Metazoa > Chordata > Aves > Nyctibiiformes > Nyctibiidae > Nyctibius > Nyctibius grandis. Next base: position 79,954,604 of record NC_090661.1, on the reverse strand, counting down.
ACTTTAACTCTGTTGAAATGTTATATTCCCAGGGGACTATTTAACTTTGAGTCATACCAATCCTCCCTTGGGAGTAGTCTTGAATACTGTGGAAGTAATCTTTGAAGGGTTTGTAAGGGGCCATAGTCCTGACTAGCACTAGAATTTTAATCCAGGCTACAGAATTTTCTACAAAACAAAAGAACAAAAATGTTATGAGCTTGCATAGACAGTTAATTCTTAGCCAGAGAAGGGAGATGCATCATTTGCTTTGGGATTTTGCTTGTTCTTTTTGCCTTCTGGAGAACCTCAAATACTATGGTATTTGGTACCAAACAGTGAATGAAAATAGACAAGTCAGAGCATACTTATTTGTAGGATATTTTGGTTGCCTAAAACTTGCAAAAAATTTTATTGCTTTGCAGCTTAACTGGACCCACCATAGTACTATATTTTCCAAGTAATTCTATTGCTAATGTCTCAGTGTTGCTGGTAGCATTTGTTTTTCTGAACAGAAAATATGAGGACATGGTTGTGTATGCTTGTACATATGTATGCTGTGAACAGTCTACTGTAAATAGGCACATGTGGTACACATATGTGTAACATAATGAAGAGGCTTAAAAAAGTTAATCTGAGTATGAGAGATACCCAGCTCTTGTAAATTTTTCCCTAATTTAAAACTAGAAATAGTGCAAGACGTCAGTATAGTCTTTTGATGAAGATGAAATTTTAAAGTATGTCTAGTACTTTTCTGTTAATTCATGGAGGCCAGGTTGTGTTTTTGGACGGGACCACTGTTGTATAATTGCTGAGAATTAATGTTTTAGCTTGTGAGCTAAAGAGCTGAAGAGTTTAAAATGTTTATTGTTACAAATTATTATTTTAGTCAACGTCTGTTAGGAAGAGAGATGTTAATAGATTGGTAATGATGACACTTGAATTAGGAGATGGATCGCTACGCTAAGGCACTTCAATTGTAACAGTGACACTTCAATTTTCAAACAATAGACTATAGTGTAAGTATTCGCATCACTGTTACATATTCACCTGGTGACCAGTGACACTGACTTCAGAAAGATCACTTCAGGGCTGTTGTCACAGGCCTTTAAATAAATAAATGAGTTTTCACTAGCACTGTCCATGGATTTAATTGTGGCTGTCCTTTTTGGAGAGAATGGCGCTGAAATTGGTCTTAGTAATGGCACAGCAGGATTTTGCAGCTCTTTGGCTCTAATTGCACCAATATGGCACTCCTTAGGCTGCAACAATAAACCATAAAAAGGAAGCTGGCAATAAAATTTCAGACTTGCTTTTGATTTTCTCCCTCTGTATTTTCCTAGCATTGTTTTAGAAAGACTTTACACTTTTTGTGGCATCATATAGTTCCAGTATTGTGATTAAAATAAGTATATGACGTGCTAATTAACTAAACAGCACACTAGAAGTGCACCATGACTTATGACTCATCTCTGTGAAACACCTAATCATGAGAATTTGAACAGGATATCATTTATTTTTTCCTACATGCTTTGTAAAGAATAACTGTGATGGCAAGTGGGTGGGGCTTCTTGGAAAAATAATCTGTACCATACATTTTGTTTTGTTTTTAAGAGGGATGAGAAAAGGTAGTTAAAGTCCTAAAGAACAGAAATTTTTATTATTTTATTTGATATAACTGCTGATTCTGGCACAAAAAAAAATTGACTATCATAAGCCACAGGTGTTTTTTTTCTCAAGTGTTGCTGTTGTCCTGTTATTTTTGGGCTGTCCAAGCCTGCAAAGATGCAACTTTTCTGTGAATTAGTGACCACCTACTTTTGAGGTGATTATGTCCAGTTCCTGGCATTTTTCCTGTGCACATGTTTCTGTTTCTGTTGCAACTGAAGTTGAAATAATGCTGGGATGCTAAATATCTATTTCAGTAGAGGGAGATGAGTAAAGATCTGGGGAGTCCCACACAGAACTGCATGGTAAGAGGTCTGTGTGTGATTCCTGGTCATCCTTGCCAGAGATAATTTTTAGGGGCGTGTTCCTGCATCTAAAATCAACACTCAGGGTTTAGGTATGAGATACTAGAATCTAGACACTAATTTCCAAATTTGGGGAGATTTAGATTTTTGAGATGCAGATTATCAACTACTGTTATTTACCCAAAACACTTAATGAATTTGATGTTTCTCCCTTTTGCTTTTCGTAGGACTTTGATGCATAGTCTTTTTGCAAATCTAAGCTGACAGTGCTCTTCAGCATTACATATCTAAATACATTTTGGTATATGCCCCTACGTCTGCATGATCAGATGGGAGTTCGAATACGTCATACTCCACATTCAGTAAATTGTTGGGGAGAAACGCTTCTACCCCAGAAAAAGCTCTGCTGAGTTGAAAAGTAGAAATTCTGCATATTTACTCCATAGAAGAAGCAAAAAGTATGGGATGGGTTTTTTTTTCCTTTCAATAGGGAATGGCCAGATACAATCTAAGCCTTGCAATAGCTAACCCCCAGTGTGTGATTGCTGTTATGGAAATAACTGTCTTTTGTAATAATAAACTGTTTCTCTCAGGGAAGCTTTTTGCAACGTAGGCAATCCTGCAAGAAATTCAGTGTTTCTCCTGGCTGGGGAGAAGCACTTCTCTAACAGTCTTAGGAAATTTTAAAAAAAACTTTTCACTTGAATACGTGTGGAAAAACAGTTTGTGACCTTCCCATCCCAGTCACATACTTCTGAAAGAGCCATGGCAAAAGTTTATGTATGAGCTTGAGGTCCAGATAGGAGAAGATGAGAATTAGCACCAAATTTTCACTGGGTGTTCATCCTGGCTAACAAAGATTTATATCATATGGGGCTACAAAAAGACAATATTTATTAGGGTCTGGTTGATTACTTACTGGTATGTAGCATTCCATCGTGTGGCTTTACCAAATCAAAAGTTAGCATTTTTACCTTTTTAATAAATTCATAGAACTAATTTAAACCCCTCATTTTTCTCACTGGTGCAAAATATTTGAGTAAGATTCCTCAGACTTTATGGGACAGAATGTTAACTATGAGTGTAGATACATTGATTTTAATACTTTAAAATTAGTAATTGTCAGCATGATCTTCTTGTGTGTTTGGAAATAAAATAAAATTTCAGGCTTAGAAAAGGAAGACCACATTTTTAACAATGAAGCTGCTCTTTCCAGTCTGTATTGCTTCTGTTGCCCTTAAGATATTGAGGTGAAGAAATAAAGTAAATTCCATCAGCTAAAAAGAACAAAGATAACAGAAACACATAAATCAAGTATAAATAATAGCAACACAAGTGAACTGAGGATTAAAAACAATAGTTGTGGTCTCTAACAGCAGGAGTGGATAAAAACAGAGCAATGAAATGCCCTTTAATGGTTTTGAATAATTATTACTATTGTCAAAGTCAGTCAATTTTTAAACATTGAAAACTTTTTACACGCATACACATGGCATCTTTTTTGAGAATCACGCCTTTTTCTTTGCATGTAAATTAAAGTAAATGAGAATGTGTAGTTGAGGTCTTAGAGACTGTCACACTATAACAAGATAATTTGCTTTATTTGATCTATCAACAGGGTGCAAATGGTTCAATATTGTTGTTATGCTTAAATCTTAGCTGTGATTTCCAATATTGCAGTGGTTAAAAGATAGTTTAACCTTTGTTGATTGTTTGTTTTAATATAGTTTACAATGTCGAAGGTGTATCATCATTATTTGTGTTCTGAGGGATATAGTTAAGTTAAAAAGCCTCATGAACACCAAAATATAAGGCTATTTTAATTAAAAATTTTATGCTTTACAGGACCGTAAAGCTTCATATACAAAGTACTTATAACACTGAAGTCTTTAAGCTGCACTTAGTGAAGAATTAATTCACATATACTAATTGAGTAATTACGAATGTGTTGCTGTGACATTCAAAGCATTTATATGCTGGGAGTGAAAGTGGGTTGTTGTGTTTTGCATTTTTTTCGTTTTTTTTTTTTTTTTTTTTTTTAAAAAAAAAAAACAAACTCATTTTCCAGTGGACTGAATATATTAGTGATGAATGTGCTGTGAAACTAACTGTTTGTTTCCATGCTGGAAAAGTTTCATGGCTCCAGCAGTTGCTAGCCATTTTACCACACAGCATTCATCATTTTGTCAAAGTTTTAATGTTTTGTAGTGAACCACCTAGGAAAGAAAGGAGGAGAAAAGAATGACAAAACAGCCAAATTCTTTCATTCCGTGCCAAAAAACTGACTGAAGTTTATCCCTGTTTGCCCTTGGAACAATTAATGTGACATTTTCCTGAATGTCATACTAAATTTGATTGCCAGTTATTGAAATGTATGTTTGTATCAGCAGTGATGCAACTCTAAATGCTTTTTTCATTAACGTAATTGAATCCTTAACCCACAACCTTTGACACATAACAGAATTGGAAAGCCTTTTGGACCATTTGGCTGAAGTTGTGCCCTCACTACAGTACCTCAGTTTGCTTGGAAACATGGCCTGCCCAAATGAACTGGTCTGCAAAGAAAAGGATGAAGATGACTACCAGAGGTACAGGTTAGTGTTTTCACTTGTAGACATGATAAGGTATGTCAGTTTTATTTTATTAGTGGAAAAATACTGAACTAAAACCAACTCAGAGTCTCAAACAGACATCTACTCTATTCTGAAAGCGTTGTGTGTGTCCTGTCATGAAACACCTGGGAATTCGAGTAACCCCATTTCAGTGGGATCACGCTCAGGAACCCTATTTCAAGAAATACTTCAGTGCTGCACAGCACATGTTTGAGTTGAGCAGGTGTGCACAGGATTTCCTGAATGTCGGTGCTCAGATGTGCCTACTTACTGCCTTTCCTTCTTTAAGGTCAAGGTGAGGCGACATTTACATACACTAAGATTGACAGTCAATAAAAAAAAAAATCACTACACTCAGATAGCCGGTTGTATTGTCTTCTGCTAACATTCAATTATGGTGATGAATTTCTTCTACTATAGTTATCAAGGCACTATTAAAGAACACAGAAGAAAGGACTCCTATATTATGCTGTTTTACTCAGAGCAGTTAGTGTTTAGATTCAAATAAAAAAACCCAAACGACCTCTATAATGTAATTTTAATAAGCTAGATTGCACAAAACGTCATCTATAAATTAATATGGAAGCCTGATAAAATACTATATGTCCAACTGATCCAACTGGAATGTTGCTAAAAATTATAAGGGTTATTTTCTAAAAACTAAAAATACTTGTGACTGATGATGATTATGAGTATAGATTCTAAACTTACGGAACGTCTGCTGAAGTGACATAATTTTCATAGCTATAACCTTTAGGCAAGTGAGACATTGATTATTAAAAAAAGAAAAAGCATTAGATTTCTTTTTCCTTTCTCACATCTGACACAAGATTTCCGTCTTTGTGTGCTGGCATTTTTCGTATCTGCTGAAAATGGCTGTCTGAGGCAAGTCAGAACCAAGCAGCACTGGTCATGCTGCCAACGTTGCAAAGCCTGAACTTACTTTTTATTAGCAGATCACCTGCAGTATTCAGAGTTACATAATAAACCCCTGATTTTATCTTCATGTAATCCAAACGCTGCTGTCGGAGTTAGTATAAAACAATACAAAGTGGTAGAGACTAAAAGCAGGTTTATTGGGAAGTGGCATGAATTAGATGCACCAGTTTATTGCTCATAAATGCTGTAGGTTGAAACAGCAGCACAGCTGTCCAGGGTGTGCATATATTTTTTTCTTTGTTCCAAATTTTTGAGAAGGATTTCTTGGTTATCATTAGCTTGAAGACTTTCACCTTCTAACTATTCAACTTTTGAATACAGCTTAACTGCAGCATTTTTGTTTTCACCATGTAGAGCAGCCTAGATTTAATAAAATATTTTCCCATTGCTTTCACACTTAAGTGGAAGGTATGCCTACTATCCAGCTTACGAGAGTCTAGTAGTGCTGTCTCTATGTAAATTTATGTGCCATTTGCACTAGAGAATTGCTTAAAAAATGAATGATATTTCTACAGTTTACTGTTTTTCACTTTAAGTATGTTTTCTGACAATATGTCTCCTATTAATCATTTAAGCAAAAGTAGGACGTTAAAGGAGCCATTCAGAGGCAAGAACCCATGGTTCATTTAGTGCTGTCTGAAAAAATTCTTTATTGATTGACATCCTCTGTGGTTATGTGATGTAATATTTATAATATGTCACGTAGCCATACATCAAAACAAATGTGTCTGTTGTTTCATTTCAATGCAAAAATGTTGATTTCAGGGAGGTCAAGGTAGTTTTAGGTCACATCATGGGAAACTACCATGTCAAAGTGTGAAGTGATTGTATTTATGCATCTGCTGGAAACTGCAGCATTGCTTCTATTTCCTTTTTCCTCAATTTTTCAAAAACCTGGATATTTTTTTCCATATAAACTAGGTTAATTAAAGCTCTTTTAAGAAATAAGAACGGACATCTAATTGGTTGAATGATTTATGGTTCTGCAGCTATAATGAAAGCTTCCTGATCCTTTTCTGTAATTATTTGTTACATTATATGAAATGTGTTTGCCAGACAACATTAGACTCAAAAACTAAAAGCAAGCAAGCATCCATCCATCTGTCTATCTGTTTATCTTTAGGGGAATATATTCACCTACATGGTGGAACTAATTAAAAGTACTCTGCTAATTTTACTCTGAATAGCTAATTTAGTGTTTTGAATACATGTTCTGGAGCATCTTGGACACAACTTTTTTCTTGCCCCAAACGTACAGGTTTATCTTGCAGATTTAATAGCAGCAAGGTCTCCTGAGTGAGAAGGTATTTGTATTTTATTGAATGTGTTGCTTCAAATCTCAAAAGCAAACATTTGAAATGGCCATTTTGAGCTGTTTTTTATTTTTTTTGAGGGTAATTTGTCACACAGAAAGCATCAAAAGACTGCATTTCAGTGAACCTGAATTATGTAAATGTTTTGCTTTATCTTTAACTAGTTTTATTTTGTTCTGAATAGGAACTTCTTTTTGTAAATTTTTGTGGTGACCATTGAAACCACAGCTTCATTTTTCATTGAGCTTTAATTTCATTCCTACTGAGTTCAATTAGAGTTCAGGCTATTTAATTCCTCAACCAGAAAAAGAAAGGTGCTAGAAATGAAAGATTTACTTAATCTTCTCATTCCAACAAACTGAAAAGATCTGTAAAACCCCCAAAATCTCAACCTTAAAAAAATGTGGACAATCAAATTTTTTAAATCTCAAGGTCCAGTGCTTTACTGTGATATTAGTAACAGAGATAAAAAGAAATATTACATCTTTTAAAAATAATTAGGTTTTATCATAAATACTTGCTCAATGTATAAAACTATGCTTTTTGTCAAGAAGTTACAATCTGTTTCATCAGGTAATCCAGTGGTATACCATTTCCATCAATTTCAATGCTAAAACTTTTCCCTAGTTTTTCATTAAAAATAGGTTTTGTACAAAAACATTATTGTGACTTTTTCTCAAAGTAGTTATTTTTTTTTTCAAGAAACATAGTAACATTTAAATAGGATTTATTTTTCAAGAAAAAGAAAAACTGTTATTCCTCCTTACCTTTCAAATGTGTAGGAGAACAAATTGATGAAAACATTTCTATGTTTGTTATTGGAATTTTTGCTTGGACAGGAAAAGAAAATGGAAAGTTCCTTTCTGCAGTATTTTTATAAGCAAACTTGTTTGGTTCATCTTAAAAACTCATGCTTTTTTCCATCATTGTAAAATGGCTTTAGTTTCGTTCTGTTTTTAAAAAAAAAAAAGTGCTGTAAGTTCTTACTTTTTATCTTATTTTTTAAGCTTTCCATATTTGGGAGGTGATATTTTGTAAAGGGATATCTTAGGGGATGAGGGCAAGAGAAGGCAGGATATCTAAAATATAATGGTGATAGGAAAGTTTTAAAAGCTTTTGGCTCAAGCAGGAAGCAAGAAACACAGAAAAATAGCTTGCAAAACAGTGTGTCCTCTAAAATAACCTATTCTACAATCTCTACTTTGAAGATTGCATGAAAGCAAAGGTCATGACCCGGAGATCAAAGTAACAGAAGTCAACACAGTAATTGCTGGTTGCTTTTCTTGTGCCCGCACTTGGTCAGTCCTGTGGGTGTATTGTTTGCAGTGAAAACTTCAAACGTGGTGTTACTGAACTGTGAAAAATCATCTGGGTCAGAATGTATTACAAAGCATTTGTGAGTGCTGCAGGTGACCTCACCTGTTTTCATTAAAGTGATGTGATTGTGAAGGATGTGTGCCATGTGTGAAGTTTTCAGTGCTTGTTCATTCTTCTTTGCTCCTTATTGACATTTCCTGGAATGATGCATTCATTAAGTGCTGTTGACATGGAAACAAGGACAAGTGGAAACAAATGCCTGAGTTTATTTTAAATTAGCTTAAAAGTACATATACTAGATATGCTATCTTTGGCAGGGGGAACAAATGATGATAACCTTATGAAGTCCTCTTAAGATATAACAGCAAGAAAGGAAGTGCATGCATTTTGTATGGATTAGCTTTTCAAGCTAAATCAGCTGTTCCCATCCCACATATTTGATTCTGTGAAATGCTGGGTCCTTTTATAGCATTTTCAGTTTCCTTGCAGTTTAGTTTTGTTTTATTGTGGTTTTCTTTTGGTTTAGTGTTTTTTTTTTTTTAAATGAGACAGAAACTACTAATCTATTTTAAATAGTCTTGTTATTGAATTTGTATGGTAATATAAATACATATTCTAGAAGCAGTAGGAGACTAGAAGTCCTCAGTAATGAAAATAATGCTCTAATAGACTTGGTCAATATCAGTGAATTTACTGTTGAGGGTCTCTTTTAGCAGGAGGGATTGAAGTCAGTGGTACTTCTGTAAATCTTTTTTATGTACTTAATGAGATGATCAAGGTATTCCCTTACATTTGTATAATCTATGAATCTGTGCTACTTCACTGTTTGCATGAGGCCTTGTCATTTGTACAGTACCTGGAAAAGAAAAACCTGTATTTGACAGACATCAAATAGCCACATGACTTCCATCTGAGATTAGCTACTGTAAGGATTTATGAGCAAGGGCTATTATAATGGATTTTTTCAGCCAAATAAATTGAAGTCCATAATACCCCAATTTGTCCATACTAACACAGTAAGTCAAGACATAACTATAATTATTTTTACATGTATAGAGAGATATATTTCTGATTCATAGAGTTGTTTGCTACACTGAAGTAAGGCAGAGGATATTAAAGTATTAGGAGGCGGTCTGGATTTCTGAATGACTTGAGAGCCCCTCAGAATTACATAGTCATCACCAAGCAGTGCCAAGGTTGCACAGAGGCTATGTGATCCTCTAACATACCTCATGCTAACATTGTGCCCTCTGTTCTGGAAGATGTTGGTTTAAGTTTATGACCTCGCTTCCTTAACTCTATTGAGGAAGTTTTGTTGCAGATGGAAATTTTGCAGCCAGCTATATGCTGTTTGGTGGGGTAACGGTGAGGGTAGGGTGTTAAAATTTTTGGTGGTGCAGAAGAAACAATTACAGGAGATAATCTAGTTCAGTGTCATAAATGTGTTTGCTCAATCCTTCTGATTTTTGTTTTCATCTCTCCCCATTTGAATAGTGACGTAACTTTGCCAGCTTCAGGTTATTTATTATTTCTAGTTTACAATAATGTAACTGAGAGCTTAATCAGCCCTTCAAAATTTGAAATAAGTATATTATTTTTATGTTCTATGATTGTCAGAGAAAGGAAATAAAATAGCACAGAAACTAGAAAAATGAAAGTAAACACTTTCTGAAACAAAGAGCATGTTGCAGTTATGATACAGGTAAAGGTAGACATTTCTGCATTCTTCTGGGTGAATATTTCTCAATTTTTCAGTGCCAGATTAATTTTGTGTTTTAAATTTAAATATTGATGTATATACTACAGTTGTATATTCCAGTTTTTGTTAATAAAAGTACAAAATATGGGACTATATGGAATCTAGTTCTTGCCATAGTTTTACACTAAAGGTTCAGTGGAAGAGTTTATTTTCTCTGAAACTCTAACATATACAAATTTTCTATACTTTTCTTGTAGTAGAAGGAGGAAAAAAACCCCAGAACGTTCTTTCCCCAAGTAATTTATTGCCACTTTTAAGATTTTCTTATACTGTGGCTCACGGGTGATGCCATTATCTTTCAGTATCAGGAGGCTAACCATGTTCTACAGCTTGTCTGCGTTTCCAAGGGAGGTAATAAATGAATCAAGGCCCTTAGATGCTATGATATTATGTGATTTTTTGTTTGTTTTGTTGTGGTGTTTGCAGCTCTAGAATAAAAATTTCCTAGAACTGTTTGATAATAGTAAGGAGTAGTGTACTAAAACTCATTAAAACTGAAGGAATTTTTATGCCTGAACCTAAATAGCTACTGAAAAAATAATCAGTATGAAATTACACAGTAGCTATTTAACAAAAATAAGGAGTTATTTATACCTGTGTGTTTTGGATCAGGACTGACAAATTTTTCATACATTTGAAATAGATTTGTTCCTTTCTTCTACGTGATCCTTTAAGGAACACTTGCATATTCTCTTTGAACCCTTTTGCTTCATCTGTGAAACTCTCCTAAGATTGTGTGAACCATCACTGATTTTTGGGCGGTGAGGGAATAACCCAAGGACTACGTTTTAAGTAATGACTGCTACACAGTAGAGAACTAGAAACATGCACAGAATATACCTGCAGGCTAAGTGATAGGTCTTAATTTCTGTGTTTGTAAGGTAGAGTTAAGATGACAAGTCTGTGATTTGTTAAAAGCTATAGAGTGAGTCGGTATCAGAGACAGTATTTCGTTATATAAAAACTATAGTCATGTATTGTTTAATAAATAGCAGCAGCTGATCTCAAAGCTGACTTTGTTCTGTCCCTTTCTGAACTCCAACATGTTTCTTCAAAGGAAGTCTTTGCCCCACTGACATTTTGCCAATGTCAATAGCAGCTGAATCCCAAACTCACTGCATTCCTTTGCAAATGCCCCCTCAAGCCTGTCCCTCTTTTACAATATCTTGACAGGTCTGTGTAAAAACTCTTAAAATAATACTAATCATGTGCAACACTTACAAAATTGGTAAATGAATTGTTAATCTTTATTGTCATTTTCACTTAACTGAGACTGAAATAACATGAAATGTGATATTCTCTGGTCTTTTTTCCATTTTTGAGTGTTCGTGTTTGTGTGTGGTATATATCTGTTATTAGCTTATTTTCATGGGACTCTTGGCACTGGGAGTCAAGGCAGGGGGGGAGATGATTCTGGACAAAAGAAGATGTAACTTTACTTACATAGTTCATTTCCTTAATCCATCATGAATTATAAGATGAGTTTACAGGCAGTGATAAATGGATCTCTAAGCACCTTCCTGGTGTCTCTGGTTTTTTTTTTTCCCCTCTCTCTGGAGCTCACCTTTATCCTCATCACTGAAGATAATAACCTTTTTTCACACTACTGCGGAGATGTTAAAACCCAGTAACAACAGTCTCAGAGCACATGGAGCAGTGCTAAGTTTCAAAATTATAAAAAAAAAAAAGGAGGGGGCAGGGTCTCCCAACATCTAACCATAAATAAACCTTTCTAAACTTCTAATGTAAAATTTAGATGGATCTTTCTTCATTAAACAGTGTTCTATTAACTACTGATTTTACAAGTCTAAACCAGGTGCAATGTGTCATGCAATTTATGGATCCTAGTACCTGCCATAAAGTATTTTATGATGGCTGCATTCTGTGTTATTAGTAGCTGTCTTTTTCTGCAGCCATTGGTGTTTGATAATAGTCTTAAAACACCCAAAATTACTTACCTGCAAGCAACATTCCAGATAGTCCCTGTTGACAGTTTGAATAAGTTTAGTGCCCTTTTGTTGTACTTTACCTTCAAAACAAACTGATTGAACCATCAATAGCTCCTGAAAGCTGACAGAGGCATGTCATCTGGTCTAACCCTCTGATAGCAGGTTATCTGTGGGAGTTAACCTCCCTGCATTGTTAACTGAAATGTTTTATGTACTATGCAACTTTAGGATACTGCTGTGATAACCTTAGTAACTAAGTCATACATCACAGTAAAGAGATTTTGTGCAACAAATAACCCTGGATTAAATTTACAAGGGTTGAATTGATATTGTAAAGTGTTCATTCCAGGGCTTTGGTAATCCTTTCCTGTATTTTTTATGGCAAACTTGTGTTACATTTAGATTGAAGCTGCATCTTCATATTTCTAGTTAAAATATATCCAGGAAGCCTGATGCTTTTCTTCAGCCATTTAATTAAAAAGTGTCATATTATTTTCATATAATATAGATTATTTTATCTCACATTTAGTAAAAGAAATATGAATAAATGGGATTGTATTTTGAATCACCTTTTAAAAGAATTAATCACTCATATACCTTTGTTCTACTGGTGGGATAGCCTTTATGGTTCTTACTTTTTAATATTTGCTCTCCTTAAGGAGTGTAAGTTTAAACAAAAAAATCAACCCCAAACCTGTGACTTGTGGTGGAGTTTGCTGTTCAGTTTATGTAGGTAGGGTTTCGTGGTTCTGTTTTTGGAGCTGGCAAGTACTGGTGCTATTTCTGTTTTTTGAAGTGCAGTCGGGATGGCTTAAAAATACAAAAATACATTTGTATCAAGGAATGCTATTATAATTTTAAGTACTTTTGAAATGATTGAGAGACTGACATTAGGGCTGTGATCCAAAGTCAGCATAGATGACAGTGCTGTCTTAGTCTGTTGTCATTTTTGTTGCAGCCTGCTTTTCAATGGCATATTTCATTCCATCATTAAACATTTGCTGATTTTCTAATACTGATGTTTTCTTCACCTGAATATTCATCTTTTCTCACCCTACACTAAAGTGGGTGTCTTTACTCATTTTTAGCTTCACTCTTCTTCACTCTTGACGTATTGTTTCCTTCTGTACATGTCTTCATTTGAAAGAATCTGTTGTCATCAGAGCTTTTCTGCCAGTAATGCAAGATGGATAGCTTCTCCTCCACTGAAAGATAAGGGCCAGTAAAATGCCAGGGAGGACTGGAAGGGCAGCCAGGAAAGCTGGGAGGAGTCCGAGAATGTGTCAGTCTCTTAGATCTGTAACTGTTGTTTAATAAATAGTCTTAGGACATGTTCTGTTTTGTAAAGTGACTCTCTCTTTTTCTTCTTCTGATATCATTGAAAGTCATAGATTGAGGATTCACATTTAAATTTTCTGAGCGTTTCAGTACTGAGCATTTTCAGTTCACTTGTTAACAATTTACGAGGCTGTTGCCTCAGAGGAAAGGTGTACTTGACAGAAAGGTTTCTTTGCAGCACTAAATTTTCCTTGGTTGTAGAAGGGGAGCCTTACAGTCTTTTTCACATGTTTATCTGGTCTTGAGAACAGTATTGTAAGATAACTTTTACCTTTTAAAACACATTTTTTGTGTGGTGTTCTTTTTCAAAATGTTACATTAGGCAGAGTTTTCTACTACTTCAATTTCTTCTTCCCAGTGCCGGTGGGCTTGGTATGATTAGGAGTCTCTCTGACTGAAGTTTTATGCAAAGCAGCTAGGAATGGGGAACATGATCAATCACCTTTCTACCCCCTGCCAGGAAAAGTCTGGCACTTTCCTCGCTTTGCAATGTCTGCTTCACGTTTGGTTGACTAAATGTAAATAATGTGTACTTGAGGTGGTTAGATATTTTGATTTGCCATGGTTGTGTGCTTTTGTTTCTGATCTGCCATGTTCTCTTCCCCTTCAAGCAAGGATCCAATGGTATTTTTTGAGGCTAAAAAGCTACTGTATGTTGAGTAAAAAGGATAAATAGAATATAGTGCTGCTGGATCCTAACAAGAACTTTGAATTCTTAAAATATTTTTCATAAAAATAGTCTCTCCCTGTGTGCCTCTGCATTTAATCCTGAGCTGAGATCCATATGCCATAAGGCCACCTTGTCTCTCTGGCAGGACCAAATTGGAATTCTCCTTCCAAATGATGCCTGTGTCAAAATGTAGTGCTGGAAAGCAGAAACCAGGAATATCTCTCTATGCTTTCTCTTGACAAATTCTTTTTTTTTTTTTTTAATGTTAAGAGTTTTGAACACTGACATACAGTCCTTTTAAGACAAAGGATGGTGTTTTAGGATGTATGGTAGAAGACAAATTACGCTCCTCCCTGATTTGCTGTTCATGTGTCTCTAATGTTGCTGATCATTGGGGTTTTTTTAGGAAAATATAACAAAAATCTAAAGAAGTGTTGGCAAATGAATGTTTTCTGAGAATTCTTTCAGAGAAGATAGCTGGCAGTTTTCCATGTCTCAGATTGGTTTTCTCCTGCAACACAGGATGGAATCTTTAGAATCACTCAAAAGTCCTTTTTCCAAACTGGCAATTCAAAACAATTTCCAATTTATTCTGTTTCTGGGTATATCTTATACCTCACTAATACCTATAGAGAACATACATGCCCATGGTGATAATTTTATTATCTCTTTGGTCTATCCAGTATTGAATGGATCAACAAGCTTCATTTGAGAGTAAAGTATAATAACTTTTTACATAAGCTACATTGTATGAAAAAGGTGAACAGAGAGAGGAAACAAAGGCTGTTGCTGTTCATTGCTGTTAGTAATTTAGTCTGTATGTCTTTGCTTACTACTGGATTTTAACTGTGCATTTTGCTATCTGTCAGATATTTTGTCCTGCACAAATTGACAAACCTGAAATTTCTCGATACTCGGAAAGTAACCAGGAGGGAGAGAGAGGAAGCCTTGGTAAGAGGTGCCTTCATGAAAGTGGTGAAGCCAAAGGATGCTAAGGTAGGCGAGTAAATGGAAAAAGAAACAGCAATGTGATTCATTAACACTGTTTTAAAACAACTCCAAAAGCTTGGCTGCATTTTTCGCTAAAGTAACAGACAAAACCTTTCAAATGAAAGGACTGGTAAATGTGGTCAGGTGAGAGACAAAAGCCTTAGTAATTTTCCTGTAGTTTAATATCAAACTTTACTGTTACATCTGGTTAATGGACTGTGGTTATGTTATCAAATGTCTGGTTTCCAACCTCTGTTTCATATAACAAAGTAACTAATATGTGTCACTGAGCTTAAAAGAGTATTTTTGCCCTGTCTAAAGATATGTAAGAACTGTGTGATATCCTTTTGTGAAAGAATGCAATTTTTCTGACAAGTTGTCCTCTGCCTTGTATGTTAAACGCAGATGTCTATCGCAGAGCTCACATCTATGGTGTTTATTGGCTTTTAGTGGACCAGCTGATTCTGGTTTTGTATGATGTTACTTAACGTGGTGTCCTGCTAATAAGCATCGACATCAGAGAGACAGTTTCAGTAACCTGAGCTTTTGATATCATTTGCATCAACTCTGGGCATACTGCATACTGCTGATGCAAACAGAATGTGAATGTGAATTCTCCACTTTACCTTCTTTTTCCATTGTTGATCAATACCTGATAACAGCAATCTGAGCTTCAGAGTGTTTTAGTGCTGCAGATCTTTCTTAAAACTCCACCCAAGTTTTCAGTCTGCTTGCTTTCTGTTTCCTGTTTTGTTTTTTAAAATATACCATCAATAATTTATTGCAGATTTCCAATAATGCTGAATAATAATGTAGCAGTTATGGAAATGCAGTGTTTGGTAGCATTAACAGTGTTGCTAGATAAATGCATTATCACAAGTACAGTTGCAGTGCATAACAAATTAATTCAGACTGATTCATTTATAACTACTAAAATGTTAAGAGTTCTGATACAAGAATAGCTTTGATGTATTGTTTACCACTACCTTTAGTTATTTCAGCTTGATATATGTAATAAATGAAATAATTTATTTCTAAGCTGTTGTGGATATCTTATTGACAGCAAACCATCTTTGCTGAATCTGGCCAAATGCAACAGCTGAAATGTGTTAGATGTAGCATACGTATGTTGTTGTCTTTTATAATTCTTCTTATCTAATCAGATTTTGGATCTGGTGAAGTGTTTTCTTAATTTTATTAGCAATTAGATTTTTCATTTAAGAGTCTGCTCTTTGAATTTTAACCAACTTAATAGTGTAAGAGAAGAAAAAAGTGTCTGTTTCTTAAATTTGAAGTTCCTTTTCTGCACGAAACCTCTTTTCAAGTCAATAGCTAAGGGTAAATTACTTCACAAATGTAGGGATAACATCTTTATCTTTTATATCTGCAATTGAACCTTTTGTATAGTTTTGAATTATTTACCCACTAAGTCTTACGATAAAACATACATTTATTTCAGCAAATTTGCAGAATGCTCAAATTTACTCTTGTTATTGCCATGCTAAAGTTTTTTTTTCTTCTTTATAAATGATTTGGTACAAATTGCTGATGTTAAAATCATTGTAAACGCTTTTCATGGCATGAATTAATGCTTCTTAAGGTGCTACAAAATTGCCCTCATCATACAATATTATATACATATTACAGAAGTGGCTAATTTAAAATAAATATTAAATTGGCTGCAGAACAGATATTATAAACCTCTTAAAATTGTTTTGGACTTGTGCTTCTCTCCTAGCATATTCATGCTTATAGTATGCATGCATGCAGACTTTTTATGTCTGAGAGCACTTGTAGATTCCTCTCTGCATATGTTTTCAGATGCAGATATGTATGTATATAGCTATTTATAGTATACTCAAAGACTATATTAAGCAGCATTCCTCTATATATCACAAAGATGATGTGCACAATAGCTGTACTTTCAATATATATATTATGTATATATTCAATACATAATGTTTTTTTTATTCTTCTGCCTTCATGTTTCCTGAATCTTGTGCTCTGTTGGTTCATCAGTTCCCTTCCCATATAGTTGTTGAGATTTTTGACTAGCTTCAGCCAAATTTAACAGACAGCTAGAGGTAATGTATTCTAAGCTTTCTGAAACTAGTTAGAGGAGAGTACACCTTGATCCAAACTAAGAGGAAGACTGCAGCACATCCAGTACTGGTCATCAGAAAAACTCACTAAGAAGTTGACCTAGGGATATAAGACCCTGCTGATAGTGAACTTCCCAGGAATGGTTTTTTCCTTCCCCTTAAGGTAGTAGACACTGTGTCAGCCTATGCTTTCCAGGAATGGAGTTGGAGTTATTAGTATTTATGTTGGTGGATGCCACATGGAAACGTTGCTCTGCCAGATGTAGTAACAACAGAGAGCCTATTAGACTTGATTTTTCAGAAAAACACCCAAAAAATCCTATGTTAGGTTGGTTTTTCCCCATTATGATAAGCAGGAGATGGTATGGCTTATTCAGCATAAAAAGCAGACCGATGATCTAAAGAGGCTGTGATGTGGGGAGTTGTTTTCATTTTAGTCTTGACATGAAATACTTGGGAGAGCAGAATACCCCACCAAGAAAAAATATAAAAAATGAGAATAAAAGCAAGAAATTTCCATCTGACTAGCTTATGTTTACTCAAATACAAACGTATCTAGCAATCACCAGTCATCACTAAGTCATAAATATTTTATTTTGTATACATTTTTTTACTTTCATTTTTCCCTATTTTTTCATTTTTTTTTAACAGAACACTGCACTTTCTTGTGCTTTGCTTCATTTCATCCTTTGTTTAAAATGCATGTTTGTGATATGACTGCCTTATGGAAAAAGATGCAGTAATTTATTAGAACACAGTTTAATGTTACAAATGCAGTGTTCCATCTTGCTATGTAAGTGAGCTAAACTTGATTATTCTGTGATGTTTGTTTTCTTTTGTCAAAATATTGAGCATTGTATCATTCCTGACTTTAATAAAGATTGGGTAGGCCTGGCTGGATAAGAGGCATTGAGCCAGATGAGGAAGCCTTGTTTAATGACCAGACCATGACCTCATTTCACTGGCATAAGTGTAGATCAAAGTGGAAGATGCCTGTCCAGTGTGAAGTGTGTTTCTGGGCATGATAGCACTTTGCATCAGAAAGACAGCTCAAGAATACAGCAGTCAAAATAGTTTAATTATGTCCCAGCTTTGTAATTATTCATGCCTGCTTCTACAAAGAGTACAGTTGTCATTTCTTGACATAATTATTTAAAACTGTACCCTTCTTTGGTTTATAGGTATATGAATTGTCCTTCCAACTGTTTCGTCTTTAAAACAGAGATGCAAAACAGAATGTGATTTGAGAATACATTTTAAGACTCCATGTTTTTAGGTTGCATATGGTATAAATAAACAAAATGAAATTATGATGTATCAAAGCACATCATAATTTCATATTTTAAAGTCTATATTCCTGATCATTTAATCTAGATGATAAAATGTGGATATATCCATTATATCTGAAGTGTGTTGCTATGAATAGATACATACTGTCATAGGTCTCTTTAAATATAAATTTAATTGCTTAATACTGGGTCAATGCACTTGCTTTTATAAAATACGTATATTTCCCAGTATTTTGCAGCCTCTCTGCCCAACAATTATTTTTTAGCCTACTGCATTTTTAAAGTTAACATTTTTATCAGTTTTATTTATAGTGGCAAAAGCAAGCAGGGTGCGTTTGGTCACATGTAACAGTCTTGCATCTTATATGACCAAATCATCAGTGGGTATCCATGAGTATACTTCCAAGTAACTGAATTAATATTATGTGGAATTATTCTGCTTTCTTGCAACTTTACCAAGAGCATCTTGTCCACTGGGTATAAAGGAAATCTGGTGCAACAAAAGTGTCAGTATAAATGTTTTGAATTTTTTCCCCCCTCAGATGCATTGTTTTCATCACAAGTTTTATAATTATAAAACCTGACATAGCATTTTGTTCTCTAAGGAACTAAGATGGAGACACTTAAGCAGAAAGGCGAGTGTAATATCTGCATTTCATGTAAGGAGTGTATGTGATTCTTGCTCACACTGTTACTTGGAGGGTAGAGGGAGATTATTTTATTGTGATAGGAAGAGTAAATATTTAGGCAGTACAGCTTAAGAGATAAGGTGAGCTAAAATCTACAGTGTTGGTTTCGGATCATTGTCAGTATTCTTGTGTTTAAGGTCATAGGAAAAGCTCATTAAAGTGAACAATGCTGATATATGCTTTTTCAAGTTCTCTTAAAATCAGATGAGGCATAAGGAGTGATTTTAGTAATTTTGTCCTTAACTATTTAACAAGAATTATATTTTTCTTAAATATATGTATCCTATCTGCTTCCAAGAATTTAGGCAAGGCATTTTTGCTAATGCATCTCATTGACTTTTTCCCCCCCCTTCCTAAGTTAGGAAAATGGGGCTGATTTTAAAAAGTAAATAAAAGGTGACAGATAAACCTTTGGAGAACATCAGCGTTGCTCACAATTTTTTTCCTTTTACCAGCACCATTGTGTAGAGATCTTGGCTTATGAACTTACAGCACTTGAAGTAGACATAGAGCAAAGGGCTTTTAAAGTGTAAAGAATCATTGAGTCAATGAACTGCTAGCTAGTAAGATACCTCTTTGAGAGACCTTCTACATAATAGGGTTTCTTATTGTCCAGATGTCGAAGTTTCACGTGTTGAAACAGAACAATGTCATGAATTTAAGACTCCAACCTAGACTGTGATACAATAAATAATACTGACTTCAATGACATTGTAGGAGTCATGCTACTGTTTGGCACACTGAAGTATCCATTTTGCTTTTTGGAAAGTTTAAGTATTTTAAGCCAGAGTTCATAACATGATTGGCTCATAATCCCCCAATGACTCATCAAAATTAGGAACAAAGAATAATTGGGAAAAAAGCGCCAGAATTTATATTCCTCTGTATGAACACTTTGACAGTTTAGAAGAAAACATTGCTCAGGAGGATCTGCCAGATACAAGAGTGGTACTTGCTAGAACTAAGCTGACACAGCTAAGTTCAGTCATTTAAAAATTTTCATTTAAAAAATCCCATTATCTCAAACAAATGCCATGATCCAAAACAAATGTAAGCAAACATACCTGTATAAAATTTAATTAAATAATTGTCTGTGAATAACATTTGCATGTTTTTTTCTAAACTGGTGGATTTTACTTATTTTCTGAAACTAGGGCATGACATCTTGAACTAAGACTTTCTTTGGCCTGCAGGGGAATAGGTGTGATGATTAATGTGGTAGAATAAGAAAAGCATTGTGAAATTCCAACATCAAGAAGTAATCAAGGTGTTAGAGAACTGAGAGATGACCTTAGGTTTTTCCTTCTGTTTTCTGATTCCTTATGGTATACTGATCCACATTTTCATTTTTTTAATTTAATTTGGAAGTTTAGATTCTTGTATGTCTGTATTATCTGATTAGTTGAAAAGAAGACCAGAAGAAACTTTTGGATATGATCCAGTCCTTGAAACATCAAACAGTATTTTCTACCTCTCTGTCCCTGAGAATATGTCGCCTTGATAGTCACATTGCAGTAATAGCTATTTGGTATGTGTATGTGTGCATGAGCTTACCACGAAGCCCAGTGAATCTAGAAATGGAATTTGAGCTGTGATATTCATAATTCAAGAATACTTTGTTCAGAAGACTTTAAAAAGGTCACTAAAGCTGTCCTCAATTTTTCTAGCAACAAAAAAATCAATTCCCAAAATATGGATATGTCTTGATTCAATGTTGAGAGATAAAAACTGCTATTACGTCTCATGGTGCTTGTAGGGTAAATTAGTGACATGAGATTTTAAGAAATGGGAAATTAATTATTGTAGCTGTGCAAGTGATAAGGGGCTTAAGGGCATGTCTGAGAAGTTATATACTAGACTAATAAGCAGAAAGCTGGTACTTCATCAAATTGCTAATGAAGTTCTATAGAAGACACCTGTGAGACACTGGAGAATGATATGTGGACCTATGAACATACAGTTACAGTATATAAGGATACAGGTCAACAAGCAGTGCTACTGTAGTCTGGATCTTGCCTTATATGTAGTCTTTGGATGAAATAATTCCATAATTAGCAATATTTGATAGCTTCTTTTACATTTCCTTTGATTATATATCAAATTAAATGTGCATGTGCAGGAGACCCATAGACTCCATTCTTTGGTTCAAGTTTTTGTGAAATAGATCCCACTGTTTTTGCATATGATCAATAGCAGACCAATGTTGCACTTGCTACATAGAATGTTGTCCTAGTGAAGAAACCTAACACTAAATTTGATCTGGCTGTGAATTTGTGCATCATGTGAGGAAGCTCTTGCTCATGGAAAAGGTGAAAGTAGTAACAGGATCTAGAGCAGTCTGCTAAGGCCAGTCAGTAAAGAGTTGCCTTCAAAGTGCCTGTGAGGGCAGCTGCATTAAAGCAAACTGAAAGGCAGGCTTGGGAAAAAGCAGCTAACAGAGGGAAGAGAAGGGTCAGTACCCAAAGAGTAAGCAAAGGCAGTTATGATAGTCAAGTTGAAGATGGGAATCTGAGCCTCAAAGAGCTTGGAAGGTAAGAAGCTTGCATGCAATATTTGAATCTGCAAGCTAAGACGTTTAAAAGGAGTTGATTTTTTTTTTTTTTTTTTGCTCTATTTTGTTTCTTCACATATGACAGGTCACATGATGAGAGAGAAAGAACCTCAGTCAGTAAATGAGAGAAAAGCAATGAGTTTAAACAGCGGGGCCTAAGCTGCAAACATGCAGCTGCTGAAATAGGAAAGGAGTGTATTCTCTCTGCTTAGCCTGCTCTAATTCCAGCTGTCAAGAAGGAAGAATAGTCACGTGTGGGTCATATATGTGTTAGGGTAGGGGGACAGACTGTTCTTCATTGTTTGTTCTTGTGGTGATAATTCTTGAAAAACTGATATATATTTAGTTCTTTGGGACAGTATTATGTGGACTATACATTTCAGTATCTAATTGCTATTGAAGATACAGAATGCAAAAGGTGATGTCTCTTTCCTAAAATGATTCTTTTTAAAAAAATAAAAAGTATATGGTTGTCATGAAGCCAGTGTCCTTTTAGCCATTAATGATCCCAATGCACTTTTCACATAGGAAGGGGTGTTACTCCTGGAGCCCTGGCCTGATTCCAATTCAGGTAATTACATTCTGCCTCCATGGATTTCTCTGCAGTCTCAATTTACTAAGGCATTCTTCTCCACCTTCTGCCCTAAACTGTTATGTAGTGTTGCAGTGTGCTAGTTAACCAGCTGCTACTTTGCACCTGAAAGGTGTCTGTCTTTCAGTAGTAGTGAGCAAATTGATCCCTTTGCAAGACTTATTTAATATTTGTAAAGCATTTGGAGGTTCTCTGATGAATGGCAATAGGCACTGTATACCATTAACACATCCATTAGCATGACAACTTGTTTATTACTGCTGTTGTGTTTTTTGTTTTTTTTTTTTTTTTTGCTATTTGTGTGTTCAGAACTATAGAGGAAACTTCAGTTATTAGATGCTACAAGCATATGGTCTGGCTTTTGTCTTGTAATCAGCCAATTCAGTCTACTTAACAAAATGCCATTTGGCAGAATGTAATACTGTGATATCAGACAGTAGGGCAAGAATAAGGATTGGTTTAAATTCCTGATGGATCAGTATGGCTAGAATTTTATCCTCTAATTTTGTGTGGTTTTCTTTTGGAAATGGAAACACTGCTGCAGTACAAGCAGAGCTTGCTTCATTCTTCTGTAGTTCCTCTTTTCAGAAGAACTAATGCAATGGATCTCATTATCAGATGACACCACTGTCAGGCATAGGAGTTGTTCATATGTTGCATTTTGTCAAAAAAAAAATTGTATTTAATATGTCATCGGTAAAACTCTGGGCCAGCTTATGTCTATTCTGTTGTTTTTTCCTGGACTTTGAGGCACTGTATGTCTCATGTACTTTAAATCACATTGATGAGTCATTCCCATTGAAACAGTAGTAGTCTTAAGTGTGATGGTTAGAAAATGTTAATTGCTAGCCAGGAAACAAAAGTCCAATTATAAAATATTCTTTTTTTTTCTGAAAGCTGCTTTGTCACAGCAATATTTCTGAGAGAGAAAATCAGTGGCAAATTACCACTACCAAAGAGTCTACATGTAATTTTGTACATGTGAAGCACCTGGTTCAAAAGTTGGAAAGAACTGTCATGGCTGAGTTTATACTTATTGCTTGTTTTGACTATGATTGGATATCATATAGTGTTCACAGCAAGCTCTGCAGTGCGTATATGCTAAGACCTGGCTTCACTGTTTCACTGACCCATCAAAAGGTCACCAGCTATTAGAGATAAATATGGTCACAAGGACCACTGTATATGAAGACAAAAATGATTTGTTGTGATCTTCTCAGTAGTGTATCTTGTAGTAAGGGACAACATGCTATCAGGAAGATCATGAGATACAGAGTTGTATTTTAC